>NC_080733.1:20628901-20928901 GCF_019097595.1 Hemibagrus wyckioides
GTGTGTGTGTGTGTTTATGCATCTATGTGTAGAGTGTGTTGTGTGTGTGTGAAATGATGTGTGTGTGTGTGTGTTTATGCATCTATGTGTAGAGTGTGTGTTGTGTGTGTGTGAAATGATGTGTGTGTGTGTGTGTTTATGCATCTATGTGTAGAGTGTGTGTTGTGTGTGTGTGAAATGACCTGCAGAGCTGCATGATGATGAATACCACAGCGAGAAGAACCAGACTACAGTGGACTCAGATTCCACAGATTATCTGTACAAACACTCAAATAAAACACATTAATAACAAGATTAAAGATTAAAAGCTTAAAGAGACAAAATGAAACTAAAGCTGAAGTAAACACACACACAAGATATCACAAAATAATAAAAAATCATTATCATGAGTTCACTGAGTATTGTGTGTGTGTCCGTGTGTGTGTGTGTTTCAGTGTGTGTGTCCGTGTGTGTGTGTGTTTCAGTGTGTGTGACTATTGTGTCTGTGTGTGTTTCAGTGTGTATGTTTCAGTGTGTCTGTGTGTTTCAGTGTGTGTGTGTGTATGTATGTGTGTGTGTGTTTCAGTGTGTGTGACTATTGTGTCTGTGTGTGTGTGTTTCAGTGTGTGTGACTATTGTGTGTGTGTGTGTTTCAGTGTGTGTGTGTGTATGTATGTGTGTGTGTGTAAATAAATGATCAGAATGATGAAGGTGACTGGAGCTGAGGGAACTGAATCTTCCTGGTTCCTGATATCAGTGTGTGTTTAACACCTGAGATATTTCCAGCTCTTATTCTGTGATATAAACTACATCAGTAATGACCTGCTCACGATGCTTTAAGCTCTTACTGAGGTTACACATCATCACACCCAACAGGAGAGCTCGTCTCCTACTGCAGTCTCAGTGTAATTATACACACACACACACACACACACACATTCCGACATTCATTCAGACGCTTCCACAGAAAGAGCTCAGCAGATCCTGATCACAGAAAATGTTTTAAAGAGGTGTGGAGGTCATGTGATCACAGCGAGGTTTATTCACACCATGGGACTTGCAGTGAAACGCTTGTCAAATAAAAAAGACCTAAAGATGAAATGATAAAAAAGACAGGAATGATAAATGGACAAAATATAGAAAAATGATAGCATTTAAATACAATTCAGTCAGTGATGATATGAGTATAGTACTGTTGTTTATGAGTAAAGTGCATATGTGGCACTGCATGTGCAAAAGCTGAGCTAAAAGTCCAGGTGAGGGAGAGGGTGTTCCGAGCTCTAGGTGTTGCCCGGTTGAGGTCCGAATGTCCTGTGAGAAGAAGAAGCTCCTCCTTCAAATAAGCCTTTTCTATACACCGATCATGTGTATTCTGACCCCTTTCTATCACAACCAGCATTAACTTCTTCAGCAATCTGAGCAACAGTAGCTCGTCCTCCAGGGTGATGATCACTTCTGGGTGGGATTAAAGAAATACCTTGTCCCTGCACTTCGCTATCAGGTTACATGAACCAACACCATCCTCCAGCTTGGATTCTAAGTAATATATATAATATATAAATACTGCAGGATTATAGGAACTTATGCCTTAGTTAGTACAGGTGTAGTGGTTAATTAGCAAAATCCATAAGTACCCAGTACTAATGATGCTGTAATGCAGTACAGAACTTTCTAATAATTAGTTCCTTTATTTCACACTGCAGATGTATTATTTCTTAAAGTTGATGATGATGTGTGTACAAAAACACAAAAAAACAAACTAGCATTGTGTTGGAAAGGTCATCTTTATTTCTCAAATGAAATGCTTTGTGAATGTTATCCATTGCTGTTAGTCAATAGTTGTGGTGTTAGAGGAGACCTTCTCATTAACCAGCTCTATTTCATTCTAAGGTTCGGGTTTGGAACTAGGTTCCTCCACAGCTGCAGGTCCAGGTTCACCCAGAAGTTTAGAACTGAAATCAGAGCCAATCATAGGTGCAGATTTGTTAACAGAGCTTGTGAAATACAGGCAGATAAATGAGAGCTGATCATTTCTGTTGTGTGAAGAATGAATTCATTATTTATCTATCCATCAGAGACTCAGAAGATGGACAGGTAGAGGAATTTATTTTGATTTCTGTGGATTTTATTTACCTTGGGTTGACCCCTACATCCAGCAGTCTCCTGTACTCTGCGATCTCCATCTCCAGTCTGGTCTTGATGTCCAGCAGCATCTGATAGTTGCGACTTTGACGCTCCAGATCAGCGCGAAGCTGCAGCAGCTGTTCCTCCATGCCTGTTACCTTTGATTGGAAATCATACAAATAAATGACTTATTTGATCCAGATGACTGAACCCTGACATGTTTATACAATCTCTGGAGAGAGTAACATCACCTGAATCCCTGCTGAAGTGGCTTCTTTTTTATATACTGCATGTGTTGCTGATAAACTAAACTGCTTGTTGCCTGTGTAATAAAAGACTATAGATGTTTATCTATAACCTTCCATTAGTGTTCCTCAAACCTCACCTGCATTTGGTATCCTGATAACTGCACAGCATAGAAAGCTTTCACATCTGACAGTGATGCCTCCAAAGATGTTTTCTGTGGTGAGATAAAATGTTCAGGTTTTGCTTCAAGTTCATTAGTTTAGTTTAGTTTAGTTTATTTATATAGCACAATAAAACAACAGTCGTGGACCATTCTGTACAAAAATTATAAGATCAAAATAATAAAACAGCAATCGAGACAGGAAATAGTATTTACAGAAGAAAAAACAAGCTCAGGATGACTCTGATGTTAAAAGCCTTTTTTAAAAGATGAGTTTTAAGCTTTAGTTTAAACAGAGATTCTGTAGGGATTATCCTAATAGATAAAGGGAGGCTATTCCACAGTTTGGGGCAAACTATGGCAAGTGCCCGGTTTCTTCTAAGCCTTGATCTGGGAACCTTTAACAGTTTCTGATTTGATGACCTTAAACATCTAGCAGATATGTTAACACTCAAAGGTTCAGATAAATAAGAAGGTGCCAAACCATTTAAGACCTTAAAAACAAAGTGTAAAATCTTAAACTCTATTTTAAAATAAACCGGCAACCCCTACAGAGAGCGTAAGATGGGGTGATGTGCTTAAATTTACATCTGCCAGCAAGGAGTATAGCAGCTGCATTTTTGACTAATTGCAAGCGGTTCATTTAGGAATGACCAATATCTATAAAAATTGACTTGCAATAGTCCAGACGAGAATAAAAGTTACTGGAAAAAACATGATTTGACCACTGCATTTACCTGCTTGTCAAATAATGGGTCAAAGACAATACCTAGGTTTTTAACAGATGGTTTTCCATAAGCAGCTAAGCTGACCAACACTTGGTTTAAGCTACCAGAGAAAGCTAATGTTCATGTTGTAAACTCATGTGTAATGTGTTTTTATTTTCATGCACTACATTACACAGCAACCAACCACTAAGTTGTTTAAGATGTGGACTCTGGGTTGTTGATCAGAGTATCAGGGCCAAGCTGCCACTGTTAGACCCTTTGAGCAAGGTCCTTAGCCCTCTCTGCTCTTGGGGGCTTGTGCAATGTCTGTGCTCAGAGTGTGGCAATAATAAAGGCTTCTTCTAAGTTAACACATGCTGCATTCTGAGGTCATATTTTGAGCAGGAGTCAGACATGTCACCTTGACCTCAGCTCTGCCTCCTGGTTGCAGAAGCATGAAAGGAGTCTCAAGTGAGCCTCAAGTGAAAGCCAGAAAATGTTGTGCTGTGATGTTGGGTGTCAGAATTGGAAAAGTGCTCATTAAACATTTGTGAAAAATGCTATCTCAGTGGTAAAAGTGTTAGACTACTGATCGGATAGTTGTGAGTTTGAATCCCAGGTCCACCAAGCTGTCACTGCTGGACCCCTAAACAAGGCCCTTAACCTTTCATTGTATAAAATGATGGCTAATGTAAGTTGCTCTGGATAAGTGTGTCTGCCAAAGGTAAACATTAGCTTTTAACTGCATGCTGTTGAAACGTCCCTCTGAGTCTCCAACAGAAGAAGGTTTTGGGGCTTTTTGCAAGCAATTAGGAAGAATAATTAGCTCAGTTTTTACAATCACCTCAAGTGTCAGTGAACAGTTAGCTTAACAGACAGTTAGCTACCATAGTTATGCTACCACATGCATACTGCTTTAACAAAGCTATGTATATTGTATATATTTCTGGTTAATGCAGACTAGACAACCACAGAGCACATAGTGTAACTACTGACACAGACACCAAGCCATAAGAATCTTCTAGAGTTACACCATTTGAAAGTGTTAGTTTAGCCTAATATATCTCCCTGTCATTTAATAATAATAATAATTATAATAATAATATTTAAACTATTGCCAATCTGATTCTTAAATTATTTATTTTTTTATAGCTTTGTCAGTCAGATTATAATCAAGTAGCATCTGGGTGATGGACTTCTCAGGTCTTTTTGCAACCAGGATAGACAAATATATCTTACCACGGCCAGAACAGACTGCAGCTCCAGATCCAGACCCTGCACTTTGGTTTTCTCAGCACCCAGTTCTGTTTTGGATGCATCTGAGGAGTGGATGTTGGCAGCAACCTCTTGTTTCAGGGTCTCCAACTGCCAGTGGAAATGGTCATGGTTCAGTCACCATAATTAAAGGGAAACTCTGGGAACATTATTCCCAGATTTCTACAGGTCATTGACTCTTGAATGGAATGATTGTGTGCCAGGAGGAACCCACCTTGCCCTTAAACCAGGCCTCGAGGTCTCTCCGGTTCTTGGCAGCGATGGTCTCGTAGTGATCTCGGATGTCTTCCAGGACGCTGGTGAGATCTTGCTGTGGTGCAGATTCCACCTCCACATGAATCTGTCCACTCATCTTGCCACGTGTGGTCACCATTTCCTTGGAACACAAAGTTGGAGGAGATGATTGAGTTTCTCTGCTGCTTAACTAAATAATGCATTTGCATATCATTTGCATATCAATCCATAAATATCATTGATTGACTTTTGTTCAACTCTGGCTCACAATAACTTACAAAATTGTAATTTAATTAATTTTTTAAATCTATGCCTGTATACCTTTACTTTCTGTTTGAAATGTGAAAAGCAACAAAACACGACTTTAACTCTTTAATCTAATCTGACATCCAAAACCTGCTCCACCAAGGTTCTCTGACATAAATGCATTTATGCTTGTATCATTACCTCCTTGTGGAGATTCTGGATCTGAACCTTGTCCTCTTTCAGAGCGTCGATCTGCAGAATGAGCTCATTCTTTTTCAGATTGAGTTCATCCAGCAGCCTCTTCATATCAGAGATATCGGCCTCGACAGACTGACGTTGGGCCAACTCATTCTCGTACCTGTGTAAAGACATTGTGGTCTATTTATCAAGCTGAATATAAACACATTTATTTATAAATCATCCAGGAGCATTTACACATGAAATGTGCATTTGAGAAAAATGTTCACATTCCTGAGTGAGTTTTAATTCATGTGTAAGAACACACAACTCCAACCTCGACTGAGTTGCCTAAATAAGACTGTTTAATCCAGGAGAAATGTCAAACCATTTTTTCCACTTCAGGTATTTCACATGTAATTGAACTTTTCAATAATGTAGCTCCAGATACTAGCTCTTTATGGAGTATTGTGGGTGTCACCAAACACAAATCAGCTGTGCTGTTCATGTGCTTGCTAGTTTAGGTATGATTGGCATTCATTAACATATGCACACAAGAATGAAGAAAATCATTGTTTCCAGTTTGGCTTGAACAAATATTTACACACAACTTCATAAAAAGACAAATGAGGCCCACCGAGTGTCAGTTTCTCATAAATAACTTTCCCCCTTATCTGTGTAGTACATCTACAATATGTTCTGTCCATGTGATATAAGATCTTACTTAATTCTGAAATCATCTGCAGCCAAGGTGGCATTGTCAAGACTGACAAAAACTACACCATTCAACTGGATGGCATCAAGAATCTGAAAACAATCAACACAAAGACATTAAAACCATGTGCAATGATCATGGTGCAGATGATGAACTCATCAGCCAAGATAACTGAGATTTCTAAGATAAGTGTGTTCACCATCTACAAAACTATCATCATCTAAGAAAAAAGTACAAATATTTTCACCTGAAAACAGCCAAAATTTATTACAAAAGGAATGTTAAGTCTTCTTTAAAACTATTTTTCACACTTGAATACCTAAGCTAACTGAGACAAAAGATCAACTGTAAATGATTTACTTTGGTCTGGAGGTCATTGATGGTAGTCAAGGAGTCGGTGTAGTCCCGTGCAATAGGTGAGGTCCTGCTGTCCACGAATTGTCTGATCTTGAGCTCAAGATCTGCATTGGCCTTTTCCAACAAACGAACCTTTTTCAGGTAGGAGGCCAAACGCTCATTGAGGATCCTCATAGTGAATTTCTCATTGCCCAGCATTCCAGCAGCTTCTCCCCCAAAGCCACCTCCAAGCCCAGGTCCAAATTTGAACGCAGCACCACTTCCAAACCCAGCACCACTTCCAACCCCAACACCACTTCCAAGCACAGCACCATAACCTGCAGCAGAGCTGGCACTAATACCTGAACCAAGACCTACACCAACACCTGAAACAAGACCAACACCTGAACCAAGACCTACACCAGAGCTGAAGCCTCGACCAGTGAGGCCTCTAGATGACCCAACCATCAGGGGCTGAACAGCTGGGTAGCTGAGAGCCCCATAGCCCCCTGCTCTACCATAGACATTTCCAGCCTGTATGCCACCGGCCCGAAAACTTCCTCTGCTGCCACTGAGAGACAAGGTTCCTGATCTAAAGGTACTCTGATGCATGCTGATGGAGGCTTATTGGTCGTACTCTGGAGAATGAGTGAGGTCTAGACATTCAATAGTCTTTTATACCCTGTTGAAGAACGGAGTAGGTGAGGTTCCCATGGAGCAACTAATTGAATGTTATGTCACCTAACAAAATTAATCAACATTTGTCTTTTTTTTTGATTGGTTTATTCCTTAAAGGAAGATTTCACCACTTTATCAGCGGCATGTGTGGTAGCAGTGCATTGTTTTTTATTCATGATCCAAATTCCTCAAGGTTAAGAGACAATACCACTACTAATGAAGATGTTTTTGTTTGTTGAGAAGATTGTTTCATCTTCCCGATAGAGATACCTTTCTTGCTTAATATTTTAAGAAAAAATGAAAGATCAAACCCATGTAAAAACGTACAATTTGCATTTCTTTCAATCTCTTTGTATGCAAATCTCACCATCAAAAGAAGCTTTCACACAGCAAACTTAACTCCAGATTCTAGTCTTTGACACGGACATGTCTGTTGGAAATTAAAGGTCTAGTCTTGTTGGGTTACAGGTTATGAACCCCTAAACATTTTGTATGACTGTTATATAGTACAATAAATGTACTGATACTGATAACTGAAGATATTTCTAGAAAACACAGAAACGAAAAAGGGATTATTCATTACACCACAGCACTGATGAATTCAGAAATACTTCATTGTTCAGAAGGTGTTTTTTATAATAGCAGCTCTGACAGAAGTTACAGGTTCATATTAATGCAGTAGTTTTAACACCTTATCGTTTCTATAGTAACGTCTCACTCACAGGGTTATGTAGAGCAAACATTCCAAATGAACTCAGAGGGCCCATTATATAGCCAAGACTGTTCCTGATGGCTAATAAATTGTCCTGTTAATTATATTTTAATTGAAATTCTTGTAATTTATTATCACAAAGGTGTCAGCACCAAGTATTACCTCCCCTGGTGCTGAGCGCTGTGAGCCAAGCTGTGCTGCGGCGCTCATCTCTGCTTTGTTCTGTGTGATGTGTTTGCTTTGTTTACAGTCCCACGTATGTTTTGTTTTGGTTCATGTCTTGTCTTTTGTCACCCCTGTCTTGTCACTGGTTGTTTTCATTGTGTCATGATTAGTCTCACCTGTTTTCAGTTCACTTCCTTTATTATGTATGTTTTTAAACTGGTGTTGGAAACTTTTTCCTTGTCGAAGCAGAGACCAGGAGACGTTGGGATATCTTTCAAGCAGAAGTTACTCTTTACTGAGAACTCACTGTGTGTTGCTGTAGTCATCCAAGTCTGACTATAGTTTCAGCACTGTAGAATTTATACTTTTCCAGGGGGGGGGATACATAGAGGTGGAGACAATCTAAACAACGCATGCATCTGCAGTACAGGAATCAGCCCAGTAACAGAATTTCCCCAGCCCTGATCTCATCAGCATAACAGTGTTGTTCAAATGCATAGGTGCTAATCCAATCAGCCTGACAGCATCACCCAGACCTTCACATTATCATAGAGACAAAGGCACAGCCTGGCCTTGAGATTAGCATTCACATTTAACCTGGGACCCTGCCCGGTGGTCAGGAAGTACATACAGACAAAAGGTTAATGTCTCAGACACCTGGGCTGCCAGACTTGATCTGCTTAGAATGTCATCTTTACCTTAAAATGTAAAACCCAATGTACATAACTTTTTAGTTTATATACTATTACGTTGGAACCTAGATTTAACATTTTATAAATTTGTAATCCAACACTGGTGTTGCATTCAGTGCAAAGTATACGCTCAGGTCACGTCTGTCTGTCACGTCACTAAACCTTGTGTTGTGGAATATTACAACTCGTTTGCCCACAGCCTGTTTTTTGACCTTCTTTTTACCTAACAATTTGTTGATCTGGACTTTAATTAAACCCTCTCCTGCACTCTGTCTTCTCCATAACATGGACAAAGCAGGAGAGCGAGAGTGGCACCACACCCTCGTGACCATGACAGCAACCAACTCTGTCCACTTCCCACAGATTTAGGACCTTGAACCCTCAGGGATGACGACCTGCAGCTAGGGTTCATACTCCAGGCTCAGTTCTATTTTGGGAGTGCGTTGGACCCTAAACCCAAACAGGGTCAGTGGCTGGGGTTCCTGCTGTCCCACCTCACAAGTCCAGCCCCTGCTATGCAGAGCTCCTTATTACCACAACTCTACTTTTTAAGAATCCCAAGAAAAACTGGGCAGCTGGGCAGCACTAGCAGCTGCTAGTGTCCTTCTATCGCCACTCTCCACCTGGTACACCAGCAGCTCAGAGGTGGATAAGAAAGCCCTCCAGAGGGTGATCAACTCGGCATGTAAAATCATCAGCTGCTCTCTGCCTTCCTTAAAGGAACTTTACATAGCGTGCTGCCTCAAAAGGGCAGCAAACATCCTAAAGGACAACACTTATTTCATCTGCTGCTCTGGCAAACGGTTCAGGTCCATCCTTTCATGAACCAGTAGACTTAAGAACAGTTTCTACCCCAGCGTCAGACATGAGCTAAATGCTGCTTGTGAACACACACACTGAATCATCGCAACAATCTGACCCAGCATTTTATACATGAAACTTATAAGCTTACATTACATTTACAGCATCAAGGGCAGCTTATAATTTATCTAATTTTTATACAATTCAGGGTTAAGGGCCTTGCTCACCTTAACCACTAAGCTAACACTTCTCTGTTTACACTCTCTGTATCCCTCAGTATGTGTCTACTCATACATTACTCAGTATGTTTACATCCTGCTGCACTTTACATCCCATGACATTTTATATACAAATCCTTATGTTCAACTTATTTATATCTATATAAATAGTATTTACATACTTATTTATACTGTATACATCATTACAATAATTGACTTATTTTTTCCTCTCACCTCAACTACAGTTGTTTTTATTTCATTATTTTATGTTATAATGGATATATAGTTTGCAGCACATTATATGAGAATCCCACTATAAGGACTGCTCTAGTTTCACAGTATAGTATAGTGTCAATAAAAGAATCATGAACAGCTTTCACATAAACCGTCAAGCATCAACAATGAGGTAGAAATATGATTTTAAACATATTAGGAATATGTAAGGGAAAGCCAAGTCAAACAAAGTGTGATGGTGGAAAATGCTTGTTTGCTTAGCGTTTGGTTTTAATGTTGCAGTTAAACTAGAAAAACAGGCTTTACAGAGTCCTTCCTTACAGCATTAGTTAATATGACTAGCTAACAAATGCTAAACTTCAACTTTAATAGAGAATTACATTAACTTATGACTTCATTAAAATGTTCACAGGGTTAATCGTGGTTAGAGATGGATTATACAGTCAATGTGAACTGCTGAACTGACAAAAAACAGTGTGTGTGTGTTTGTGTGTGCGTGTGTGTGTGTGTGTGAGAGAGAGAGAGAGAGAGAGAGAATAAATGCAAACAACCATCATGACTGAAACTGTATCTTATACTTGACAGACAAATACATATTTAGTGAAATGAATGTAATCACGTCTTTTATTGTTATTAGTCAACAGATGATGATGTTTTCTTATCAACCTTCTCTTCTACCCTAGAGGTGCTATAGCTTTGGTAGCAGAGCTCTTGATGGTAGTGGCCTGTAAAATGGTAGATTGAAGCAGTTCCATGTGTACTAAAAAAAACTCGAAGACAAATCCAAATCTTAATGCAAAGACGTCTATGAACAGCTAATAATCAGACAATTACATTAGAGATAAACCACATAAACAGATAACGAGCAAGATCAAAAACCTGAATGTTCATACAAACTGTAGTTATAAATCTGGTGAGTGTGCACGTGAGAGAGTGTTTAGGGTGTGTTTTACATCCAAAACAAAGGTGGAAAAGAAAAAACAATGATGTTAAATCCTTTACCTTGATGTGTACATGATTAATTTGTAGACTGGGGATTTATACATTCTTTTATCTTTGCCATCTATGAAAGTGAGATTAAACAGATAGAAAGAGGACTTTAATGAATCTCAATACTTTGGACTGTACCTCCCTCTGGCCCCTACATCACACAGAGTCTGGGACTCAGTGATCTCCAGGTCCAGCCTTGATGTTGATTAGCAACTGATCAGCATGGAGCGCCAAAATTTTCACCTTTGTTAAGGAAAACATACTACAATTGCTCATTTGTTCCAGTTACTGTGCAATATTATGTTTATACAAGTCAGCATTAGCGAGAGGTTTCTAAAATGCTCAGAGAATAGCAGCTGTGCTCTGGGGTGAAGATTCTGGTTTAGTCGATAATTTATTTATGAATCACACATATTTCAGAAAATTCCAGAAAACATTTCATATTTGACTCACAGTCATGTGTGAATGTAAATTTACGCATGAGAAGACTCATTTTAACCTTGATTAGCCGGCTTCATAAGATAGAATTTGCAATTAGTTACTGGACTTTTATATATGATATGAGATGGGATGAAGGATCAATGGGACATGTGACATAATCATGTTACATGCTGGGGTTGATGGGTAATGTAGTTCAGCTCTGATTTCAGCATAACCATGACACACTATTTTAGTTAAGTAGAAATGGCACTGTAAAAAAGGAGGACCTGCTGCAATGGCTCAGTGCGGTGCAACACTCTGCTAGGTGACTGATCATGGCCAAGTTCCTCAAAAGTATTGTAAAGTTAAAAACTTCTGAACTGTTAATGAGAGAATTCAGTGTTATGCTCAGTTTGGATTGAGAAAATATTTACACACAACTTGAAAAGACAAAAGACAAAAGACTATGAAAAGACAAATGAGCACCATGCATATTTTTCACACTTTAATACCTAAGCTAACTGAGATAAAAGTGGTCAATTTACATTGGCCTTGAGGTCATTGATGGTAGACAAGGAGTCAGAGTAGTCCTGTGCAGTATGTGAGGTCCTGCTGTCCACAAATTGCCTGATCTTTAGCTCAAGCTCTGCACTGGCCTTTTCCAACAAACACACCTTCTTCAGGTAGGAAGCCAAGTGGTCAGTGAGGATCCTCATGGTGAACTTCTCCCCCAATGCTACCTCCAAACCCAGCACCATCTTTGAATGCAGCATCACCTCCAAACTCATCACCACTTTTAAACCCACCACCAAAACCTGCAGGAGAGCTTGCCTCAAAACCTGAATCATGGCCTAAACCAATACCCAAACCAAGACCTACACCAATACCTGAAACAAGACCTACACTAGAGCTGGAATCTCTACCATTGTCTGCTTTAGATGTATCAACCAACAAAGGTCTGTATGCTACTGCCATGGATTCTTCATCTGCCCACCCAGAGATACAAGGATTCTGATCAAAATCTACTATGGTTCTAGCTGATGGAGGCTTTTTGCTCTTACTCTGGAAGGTGAGTGAGTGTTAGACATTTAATAGACTTTTATATCTTGATGGAAGCTTCAAATTATTGATGAATAGGTAAAGTTTCCATGAATTAACTAACTGAATTATCATTTTCCACAATTAATCAACATTAGATTTCTCAAAGGTAAATTTTTAGCACTCTATCAATTGCATGTATGGTAGCAGTTCTCACTCTTACATTTGTTTTTTGTCTGTGATCCAAATTCCTTAAGGTTATTTCTCATAGTAACGAGACAATAATAATTATATTTTTACGTTGACAAGATTGTTTCATCTTCCCAATTGAGACACATTACAAGATCACAACTATGCAAATATGTGAGATTTGCATATCTTTGTATAACCCGTGTGAAATATCTTCAAAAGAAGCTTTTACAAAGTCAATTCAGGACAGTTGATAATATGCAGACACTAATTTTCCCACACTGACCTTACGACTTTTCCTTAAGTTCCTTCCATGTGCCAAACCACCTCCATGACTGACTTTACGCCCATCACTGGCAGTGAGCCATGAGCCACACCCAAATTCTTTACTAACTTTGATTTACACAGTGCTTACAACCTGCTGTGCATCTACAGGTTGATGAGCTGAAGATGGACTTCCAGAGCAGTGGCTGATTGCAATTATAGCATTGGAAACCAGGAGATGTTGGCAGTCAAGATGGCACTGGAGGAATGGCGACCCTTGTTTTTGGGGGAACCCATTTGTCAAATATACTGGTCAAAAGAACCTTGAGTACCTGAGAGTGGCTAAGCACCCCAGACATGCCTGCTGGTCCCTATTCCTTGCTATTTTCAATTTTATCATATCTAATGCTAGAACCAACCTGAAAAGAGGCATCAGAAATGCCAAGGAGGCCTACAAGAAGAAAGTTGAGGACAATTATTCAAGGTTGGTGTGGCATGAAATTCAGAGCATCACCTACTACGAGAACAACAACCCCTGCATTGCCCCTGCTGATGCCTCACTGGAAGAGGAACTGAATGATTTCTTTGCCCTTTTTGAGGTAAATAGGCCCAACACAAACACCTTGCTCCTGGCGATACCTGATACCTACCCTTCCACCCTACGAGAACATGAGTTGAGATGGGTACTCCAATCTGTAATTGCAAGGAAAACCACTGACTCTGACATAGTAACACTAGGATGATATCTATAGGTCTTTCAAGCATACAATAATTTGAACAAGGAGAACCCTGTCAAAGTCAAAGAAGCTTTATTGTCACTTCAACCATATATATCAGATGCAGTACAGTGAAGTGAAACAACGTTCCTCCTGGACCAGAGGTGCTACACAGAACACAGACAAAGTACAGAGACGCAGACAAACATAGAGATATAACATAGAGATAAAACTAAACTATACTTAAGGTGCAAGAAAAACTAGACATACAACAGAAGTGTACAGGATGACGAGACAGGACAGTGCAGATAAACAACATGTAGACCGACTCTGTGTAAAAGAACAGTGTAGACACTGAGAGCAGATATTAAAGTTAACATGTAAACAGGATCAGTGTAAAGTGTAATGTAAAGTGACATATGTGTGCAAACAGGACAATTTGTGTGTGTGTGTGCGTGTGTGCGTGTGTCCAGCACAGTTCAGTTCTCTTGGAACACAGTTCTCAGTTTTGTTTTTTTGTGCGTGTGTGTTGTGTGTCTGTGTCCAGCACAGTGGGGTCTTGGGAATCTTTTATACTGTGAATAATGGATTCAAGCCAGTTGTCCCAGTAAAATATTATCCATTTCATAATATGTATGCATCATACACATACACTATATTGCCAAAAGTATTCGCTCACCCATCCAAATAATCAGAATCAGGTGTTCCAATCACTTCCATGGCCACAGGTGTATAAAATCAAGCACCTAGGCATGCAGACTGTTTTTACAAACATTTGTGAAAGAATGGGTTGCTCTCAGGAGCTCAGTGAATTCCAGCGTGGAACTGTGATAGGATGCCACCTGTGCAACAAATCCAGTCGTGAAATTTCCTCGCTCCTAAATATTCCACAGTCAACTGTCAGCTGTATTATAAGAACGTGGAAGTGTTTGGGAACGACAGCAACTCAGCCACGAAGTGGTAGGCCACGTAAACTGACGGAGCGGGGTCAGCGGATGCTGAGGCGCATAGTGCGAAGAGGTCGCCAACTTTCTGCAGAGTCAATCGCTACAGACCTCCAAACTTCATGTGGCCTTCAGATTAGCTCAAGAACAGTGCGCAGAGAGCTTCATGGAATGGGTTTCCATGGCCGAGCAGCTGCATCCAAGCCATACATCACCAAGTGCAATGCAAAGCGTCGGATGCAGTGGTGTAAAGCACGCCGCCACTGGACTCTAGAGCAGTGGAGACGCGTTCTCTGGAGTGACGAATGACGCTTCTCCATCTGGCAATCTGATGGACGAGTCTGGGTTTGGCGGTTGCCAGGAGAACGGTACTTGTCTGACTGCATTGTGCCAAGTGTAAAGTTTGGTGGAGGGGGGATTATGGTGTGGGGTTGTTTTTCAGGAGCTGGGCTTGGCCCCTTAGTTCCAGTGAAAGGAACTCTGAATGCTTCAGCATAACAAGACATTTTGGACAATTCCATGCTCCCAACTTTGTGGGAACAGTTTGGAGCTGGCCCCTTCCTCTTCCAACATGACTGTGCACCAGTGCACAAAGCAAGGTCCATAAAGACATGGATGACAGAGTCTGGTGTGGAGGAACTTGACTGGCCTGCACAGAGTCCTGACCTCAACCCGATAGAACACCTTTGGGATGAATTAGAGCGGAGACTGAGAGCCAGGCCTTCTCGTCCAACATCAGTGTATGACCTCACAAATGCGCTTCTGGAAGAATGGTCAAAAATTCCCATAAACACACTCCTAAACCTTGTGGACAGCCTTCCCAGAAGAGTTGAAGCTGTTATAGCTGCAAAGGGTGGACCGACGTCATATTGAACCCTATGGATTAGGAATGGGATGTCACTTAAGTTCATATGCGAGTCAAGGCAGGTGAGTGAATACTTTTGGCAATATAGTGTATAAGCCATTTTTAAACCTTATATAAAACATATTTTATTTTGAGAGAGACTTAGCTTATTTTATGATAATGTAAACCAGAACAAGAAAAAAAGATTTTCAATAAAAAATAGGTGTATTTTTAAAACACATTTTCTTCAGTTATGCTATGAGGTTGCTTTAGGCCTTGGGTGTGTCTGCTAACACAACAAACTGTGTATCTGCTATCTGACATGGGCGATAGCATGACACACCCCGTGAGTATGTAAAATCTGAAGAAGGTAACAGATCAACTCCACAAATGTCCACCTCTATTTTCCACCCAGCAGGTAAACATAACATACATCAAATGGAAATGATGGCATATAGAACCATGTGACCTGTGTCTAGAATCTTGCATACTTGCTTCTCTTACCAAAGCAAAGACGTATTTCCAGATACAATGCTGAGATATCGTCACACTACGGCATGGTCACAGCTGATATGACATGTGATCACCAGAAATACTTTGTATAAGCACAAGAGATCATCAGTATAAAACCAGTGTCTATTCCAGAGGTCTAGTGAGTCTAGGACTGTCCTGCCTCTTTACACTAACACTCACTGCCTCTCCATAGATGTTACTGAGACATGAGTGTCCTAGCAGTGTAGTGTAGAGTTCATAAGATTTATGGTTGTGGGGGTAAAACTGGCCCTGTCAGTTGCATGCTGATGACATGTCCAGCGGTTTTCACAGCCCATGCTTACAGGCTTTGGATCTCCTCCCTGTAGGCTGATTCATTGATGTTGCTGATCTGACCAACCATTGTGGTATCTTCTGCATATTTGATGAAGATGTTGGAGTTATGCCACAGAACACAGTCATGGGTGAACAGAGAGTAGAGCAGAGGGCAGAGCCTTGTGGGACACCAGTGTTCAGGATGAGGGTTGAGGATATGTGATTACTCAACCTTACAGACTGAGGTCTATTTGTTAGGAAGTCCATAATCCAACTTCAAATGGATGTGCAGATACCCAGGTCACTGAGCTTAGTGATCAGTTTACTAGGGACGACTGTCTTAAAAGCAGAGCTGAAGTCAATGACCAACATCCGAATGGATGTATTGTTATTGTCCAGGTGGGTGAGAGCTAGATGTAGAGCAGTGGAAATGGCATCCTCTGTTGACCTATTCGGACATTAGGGAAACTGGTGTGGGTCCAGTGTAGATGGGAGACTCGCTCTGAGCTGACTTAAAACCAGCTTCTCAAACAATTGGGGTGAGTGCAACAGGGCAGAAATCGTTCACACACTCTGCAGAAGAATGCTTGGGCACTGGTATAATGGTTGTAGTCTTCAGACACAGTGAACAGTGGTAACAGTGGCCTGGGCCAGTGACAGATCGAAAATGTCAGTGAATACTTGCACCAGTTGGTCAGGGTATGCCACATGTCACGGTATGCCATCAGGACCAGCTGAATCATGTGGATCTACTCTGCTCATTGCTGAGTGTACCTCTGTTGTGGAGAGTGATATTGGATGAACAACCTGCACTCTGTGTTCAGGGCTGTGTGTACTGTATTGTATATTGGGTTGGGCGTGCAGAGAATTTGCTTGGTAACATGTAATGTTGTGTCTTGGTATTGCAATTAAATTAGAAACTGACTTAGAAACTGACTTACTGCCATAAACCAAACTAGCTGAATGAGCTATTTTAGAGTGAACTTTAAAAAACTTCAATATCAAACACCATATTCTGAAGTAAATCATTTTAAATTCAGCAGCATGTTAACTGTGAGGTCGAGGAACCTGATTTAACACAACGGGTTTGTGGATTAGTTTAACCACTTCTTATTGTCAGATTTCCTTCATTCACATGGATTCTGTTATTTATCAGCACATTGTTCCTAAAAGTCCCATCACACACACCCTGATGACCTCAACAAGACTGAAAAAGACTCTTTTTATGAAAAAGGGAAGATTTTGATAATGAAGGTGATATTAATGTTGAAAACAAAGACACACCACTGTATTGGACTTCATGGGATTAAATAATAGTATTTTATGGCATTCATATGCATGTGCAATGTGAAATATTAAAGAGTGCTTTACTTTGAAACATGAGCTGCACTAATAAAAAATGTGTACAGCACACTGGTCCTGCATCGTCCTGCAGCAGGAGAGATTCATTCACCCCTTTTACTTTGGCAGCATTGTAGCTTTATTCCTAATGCTGTCCAATCACCAGCAGCTTCAGAGTTTAAAGGATCTGTGATTTATTTTCTTTATCCTTTATCCAAATTACTTCAGTTTCTGTTTATAGATTTATTTTATATAACACTTCCATGTCCAGGCTTGGTGCTAGCTGTGTGTGAAATGGATTGATGAACCGCTGGATTAAACCATGTGATGTACGTGGATGTGTGGAGGAGTATGGTTTGCCTGGGGAGTCAGATTTCGGTACGATTCATTTGGTTTGATGAATTTTGTACATATTAACCTTTAGGTAAGTTACTCAGACCTGGGTCATGAGTTATCAGTAGTGAGATGTCAGAGCGACGTGTTGCATACCCCTGGTGTAAACAGTAAACACAAACTACCATCATGATTGAAGTAATCTTTATTACTCAACTTGATGTTTAGTGAAATACATTCTTGTCGTTTGTTGTTAAACACGTTATGGAATTTCTGACGGCTCCTCTGACTGCACCGTGGTGGAAGTTTTGATAGTAGAGCTCTTGCTGGTAGCAACTACGGCACTGATGGAACAGAGAATGACAAAAATTTTAGATACTTTACATTCACGGTTCTAGCAGTGCTGGCTTTAGATCAGTTAACACACACATAGCACTCTGTTAAATCTATAACACTGATCGATATAATCCATTTTTTGAGTTCATCACTGTTACTAATGCTACAAGACTCTATTGTCTGCTGGCTAGCTTGTTGCTAAGCTACTTGCTGTGCAGTGATTTCACACCAAAATATTGCCTGAATGTTAAAAGTTCACTGTAGAAGAACAGATCCAATAACCACTTAAGCCTCTAACTATAAAAGGCAATTTTTATGAGCTTGATGTGCTTATTTCACTTTGCTTGTGGTACCTGACTAAGGTGTGAAATGGTATTATTATAACTCGAAAATTTCCACTAATGCCCCACAAATTCATCAGAAATACACTCTGAGCTATCAAAGACATAGTAGATGGAAAGGATAAAGGAATTGAATTGGATTTTATTTACCTCCCACTGACCCCTGCATCCAGCAGTCTCCTGTACTCTGCGATCTCCATCTCCAGTCTGGTCTTGATGTCCAGCAGCATCTGATAGTCGCGACTTTGACGCTCCAGATCAGCACGAAGCTGCACCAGCTGTTCCTCCACACTCAGCACCTTTGTTGTGAGAAACATCCTGTTTAATTACTCATTTGATCCACATTACTGTACTTTGGCAGTGTTTAAAATGCTCAGGAAATTGTAATTATGCTTTAGTATCTAGTCCCGCCCATTTCACATCAACACATGACTCCCTAATGCCTGGTGTCTCTGCTCCTTATCAGTGGTCAGTTGTTCTGCTTACTAGCCGTTGAATTTGACAACATAATTCCTAAAACTTCATTAAATTATGAAATGCTTAGCAAAGTGTGTTTATTATTCATCAGAATTGGTGAAATTCAATATTGTAGCATAAATCAAATGACTGAATTCCTCACTCCAATATCACTCTGTTTGTTCAGTTAACACACAGACATCAGTGACTTTAAGGAGGGTTCATTCAGGTCTCACCTGCTGTTGGAATCCTGATAATTGTGAAGAGTAGAAAGCTTGTGTCTCTGCCAGTTTTGCAGTCAAGGACGATTTCTGTGTTGAGGTAAAGTGGTGAGTTCTCAGTTCATTTTTTTTATTGTACACACAAATGCAATGTGTGTTTGTTTACATGCACTACATTACACAATAAACACCAGCTCAGTTAACACTGGCTGTATTTAGATCATAATACAACTGGACAATACAGAAAAAAAAAGCTGAACTGTAAATCTTACCACAGCGAGGACAGACTGCAGCTCCATCTCCAGACCCTGCACTTTGGTTTTCTCTGTACTCAGCTCTGTTTTAGATGTTTCTATGGTCTGCGTGCTGGCAGCAACCTCTTGATTCAGGGTCTCCAACTGCCAGTGGAAAAAAACAGAGTCATGGTTCAGTCACAGTAATAAAAGAGATATTTGCAATATATTAGTAGCAGATCTCCACATTGCTTTATGGACAGGGCATGCACTGCACTGCCTCAGAGCCAGATAGAATGCTTAGCCCTGATCTTAAATTAGATTAAAGTTTTTAAATAATTGCACATATCACTAAAACCTGATCTTCCTTCAGCACTATTAAAAGGCTATGATGTAGTAGTTTAATCATTTTGATGACTTGGTGGAGGAACCCACCTTGCCCTTAAACCAGGCCTCAAGGTCTCTCCGGTTCTTGGAAGCGATGGTCTCATAGTGATCTCGAATGTCTTCCAGGACACTGGTGAGATCTTGCTGTGGTGCAGATTCCACCTCCACATGAATCTGTCCACTCATCTTGCTGCGTGTGGTCACCATTTCCTTGGAACACAAATTCAGAGTTGGAGGAGATGATTGAGTTGTTGCTCCTCAATTGACAAATCCATAAAGGTGATTTACATACATTTATAAATATCAGTAACTAACATTTGTGCAATCTAGCCAAATAAGAATATATGAATAGCTTGTAAAATTTTAAATCTGAGCCTGTATACCTTTCCTTTCTGTTATAAATCTAAAAAGCACTAAAACATGGCTGTCATGTTTTTAATAGTCTGATATCCAAAACCTGCTTCATGACATTTCCTTACAGTTGCAGGACATTTAGCATTTTGGTTGCTTGCACAGCTTCAATACCTCATTGTGGACCTTCTTCAGGTAGACCTTCTCCTCTTTCAGTGCATCAATCTGCAGAGTGAGCTCTGTCTTGCTCAAGGAGATATCGTCCAGCAGCCTCTTCAGCCCAGAGATATCGGCCTCAACAGCCTGACGCTGGGCCAACTCGTTCTCGTACCTGTGTGAATACATGTCAGTTTCATTAAAGGATATCTTAATATTTCCTCATATAACACCTATACAATATGACTAATATGCAATAATACAATGTGAGATCATACTTAATCCTAAAGTCATCTGCTGCCAATGTGGCATTGTCGAGGTTGATATGGACCACACCTTTCAACCGAATGGCATCCAGAATCTGAAAATAATCAACCCAAATACATCAAGTGTCACCATGAGAACAAAAGTGAAGATTGATTAGAAAAGGATTCTGAGCCCTGAGATTTGCACTTAATCAAAACTCTAGATGCAATATGTGTGCTTTATGTAGCATGCATCCTATTTACTATCCTATTAAATAATTTACATTGGCCTGGAGGTCATTGATGGTAGTCAAGGAGTCGGTGTAGTCCCGTGTAGTAGGTGAGGTCCTGCTCTCCACAAATTGTCTGATCTTCAGCTCAAGCTCTGCATTGGCCTTTTCCAACAAGTGCACCTTCTTCAGGTAGGAGGCCAAACGCTCATTGAGGATCCTCATGGTGAACTTCTCATTGCCCAGTATGCCATCAGCCGGTCCTCCAGCACCACCTCCAAACCCAGAACCAGCTCCAAACCCAGCTCCACTTCCAAGCACAGCACCAAAACCACTAGCAGAGCTGGCACTAATACCTGAACCAAGACCTACACCAATACCTGAACCAAGACCAACACCTGAACCAAGACCTACACCAATACCTGAACCAAGACCAACACCTGAACCAAGACCTACACCAATACCTGAACCAAGACCAACACCAGAACCAAAGCCTCCACGAACACCTATTCTAGATGCACCAACCACCAAAGGCTGAGAGGCTTGGGAAATGTAAACCTCAGAGCCTCCTGCTCCTCCATGGACACTTCTAGCCCATAAGCCACTAACCCTTCGTCCACCACCTCCACCACTAACACACAAGGACTCTGAGGAAGTTCTACCATATGGTGCCATGCTGATGGAGACTTTGGTCTTACTCTTGAGAGTGAGTAAGGACTAGATGTTCAGTGGAGTTTTATACCCTGGCTGGATCTTTAAACTCTATAGAAATGGTTGAGGTTCCCATGGAATTAAATGTTATGTAAGATACCTACATTCCCTAAAGGTAGAATTTTAAAGTTTATTTAACTGACAACTTCAGGGCTATTTGCTCCAAATCCAAATTTCTTAAGGCGATATTTCAGAGTAAAGAGAGCAACTGTGTTTTATGTGTCAATAAAATTGTTTCATCTTTCTGATGGAGATGCCTCACTTGCTTTATAGTTTGAGAAAAGAAGATCACAGCAATGCAAATACATGAGATTTGCATTCCTCTGCTATAATCTGTGCCAATCTCACCTTCAACCTTCAGGAGCTTTTACACTGATAATTAGGGAGTAGTGTCTTACAGGTATATAATTGTACTAGTCATATTTCTGCATATAGATAAATCTCATTTCATTCACGACATCTTTGACAACTTAATTAATTTAATAAGCTTTTATGGTTGGGAATGGAATGTATTTAAGTTTGGTTTTGCCGTCCCATATATCGTCGTGTCCACATGGCGCCATTCTCACCAGCAGTGACCACTTCCAATTCAAGTAAAAAAAAGCTTTACAGAAGTATAGAAACATAGAAAAAATTTAAAGTTAAGTTACTATTTTATCCCTGATGAGAATCCTGAGGTGACAGTGGTGAGGAAAATACTACCTGAGATTCTGGGAGAAACTCTCTGAGGAAGAAACCTTGAGAGGAACCAGGCTCAGTAGGGAACCTCATCCTCATCTGGGTGACACTGGATGAGTAAATAATGTAAATGTTGAAAATGTCCTTTCTTCAACAGCAACTAAGAGCTCTTGAGGAACTAATAGGTTCCTCAAGGAGGAACTAATAGTTTCTGAGGTCATTTTAGACTTAATACTAATTCCTTCCTGCCGAAAGCTGACAATACTCTACCAGACAGATACACAGTGCTGACCACTGTATACAGTCTGAGGGGTTATTAATGTGAATAAGGATGCATTGTATTGTAAACATACATCGATCAGCCATACCATCATGAGCAGTGCCAGGTGAAATGAATAAGAGTGATGATCTCCTCATCATGGAACCTGTTAGTGGGTGGGATATATTAGGCAGCAAGTCAACATTTTGTCCTCAAAGTTGATGAGTTAGAAGCAGGAAAAAGGGACAAGCATCCACGTGGGGAGCGAAACCTGGCCCGTGTGGTCTGATCCAACAGACGAGCTACTGTTGCTCAAATTGCTGAAGAAGTTAATGTTGGTTCTGATAGAAAGGTGTCAGAATACACAGTGCATCACAGTTTGTTGCGTATGAGGCCACATAGCTGCAGACCGGTCAGGGTGACCATGCTGACCCCTGTGCACCAACAATGGACATGTGAGCATCAGAACTGGACCATGGAGCAATGGAAGAAGCTGGCCGGGTGGATTGGCCGGGTGCGTGTGCATCTCTTACCTGGGGAACACATGACACCAGGACGCACTAAAGAAAGAAGGCAAGCCGAGGTAGGCAGTGTTCCGCATTGGGCAATGTTCTGCTGGGAAACCTTGGGTCCTGCATCCATGTGGATGTTACTTTGACACGTACCATCTACCTAAACATTGTTTCAGACCATGTACACCCTTTCATGGAAACGGTATTCTCTGATGACTGTGGCCTCTTTCAGCAGGATAATGCACCATGCCACAAAGCAGAAATGGTTCAGGAATGGTTTGATGACCACAACAACCAGTTTGAGGTGTTGACATGGCCTCCAAATTCCCCAGATCTCAATCCAATCCAGTGTCTGTGGGATGTGCTGGACTTAAAGGATCTGCTGCTAACAGCTTGGTGCCAGATCCCACAGCACACCTTCAGGGATCTAGTGGAGTCCATGCCTCGATGGGTCAAGGCTGATTTGGCAGCAAAAGCAGGACCAACACAATATTAGGCAGGTGGTCATAATGTTATGCCTGACACATATATAAATTGTCTACATCTACAAGTCTACAGAAGGAAAAAATGTGCTAGTGGAAACATTTCAGTTATTTAAAGAGCGTTCAGGTTTGCTTGGTGGTTTTTAGCCTTGGGTTCTGGGTGTGTTGATGATATCTCAGTTGACATGGTTCAGGGTGTGAAGGCTAATTAAAAGAACAAACATCTTTATTAAGTCACCTCAGATTGGATTGAGATGAAGCAACATTTCATCTGCAAAATCTCTGAGAGGTAGATGATGAATACCACAAATGTCCAAGTGACATGTGACCCTCCTCACTTGCAGCCCTGAATGTTAGCCAGCATAAGCATCAAATATAATTTAAAGAAAGAGGGCACTTCTTGACCTGTGTCCATGTATTCTTGGATACTAATCTCCTTTACTCAGTGACACAGAGCAGGCCTGGCCACATTCTTCCTTGCAGGATCAGATAGAATGCTAGGCTTATTAACATGCAGATATCTTCATGTTAAGTAATCATGCGTTTTCAGATACAACCAAAATATTTCTGTACTTTCTGGCATCTGACAGGATCCGTGGACATGTGCAGTAGTGGACATGTGTAGTGGTGTCCATCATAAACTACACTAACTCTACTTTCTGCTTTAATTTGTTGTTTTCTATATTTGCTTTTAGCGATTTATGAGGAAATAGATTCCAAACCTAAATAAATAGTTTTTATAAAACAACGTAATATTACATTTGTGCAGTGGTGGGCCATCAGGGCCAGTAAGTCCTTCTCTGCTGGCCTAAACAGCAGTGATCAGAATCACTGACTTGCATTTTAATATATTTAATATATTTTTCCATAAATTATTCCCAATAGTCTATTCTCTACATTTCATAGCTTTTCTCTCGGTTGCGCTGCTTCCAGTAGTGTATATTTATGATAAGAGTATTTATCCAATAATATTTCAGACAGTGACTGACATTATGTGTTTCCAGGGTGAAAGAAATCTGCCTTAAGGCCTTCAGAATCAATAGTGCAGGCATCTGTAGCTTAAAATAAGTGGCAAAGATAGATAGATAGATAGATAGATAGATAGATAGATAGATAGATAGATAGATACTTTATTCATCCCAAAGGGAAATTTACAGCTTCCAGCAGTATCCACAAACACAGGTAATAGATAAAATAAGAAGGAATATAACAAAAAAATACTAAAATATCCGAAATTAAGGGTACAAAAATATAACAAAAAAATATAACAAATAGCAAAATAACAAAATATTACACAATTTAACAAAATATAGCAAAAAATACTAAATATAGAGATTTAAAGAATAAATATAGAGAATTAGAGAAATACAATATAATTAATGTGCAAAAAATAAGTGTTTAAATGTACAGATGTAATGAGGTGATGTGCAAAAACTGTTTATGTGCAAAAACTGCGTGTTCATGAGTCCTGTGCAAAACTGAAGAGTTCTGTATAAACCTGAGTGTGTTATATGTATTGTATTGTACAGTCCAGGTCAGAGAGTAGTGTCAGCAGTGACTTTTCAGGACAGAGAGTAGTGTCAGCACTGACTTCTCCCACCCAGAGTGGAGTTAAACAGTCACATGGCATGGGGGAGGAACGACCTCCTCAGTCTGTCAGTGGAGCAGGGCAGTGACACCAACCTGTCACTGAAGCTGCTTCTCTGCCAGGAAATGGTGCTGTATAGTGAATGAAATGGATTGTCGTTCTCTCTGCCACTGATGTCAGGCTGTCCAGTTCTGAGCCCACAATCGAGCTCGCCTTCCTCACCAGCTTGTCCAGACGTGAGGTGTCCTTCTTCTTGATGCTTCCTCCCAAGCACACTGCCGCATAGAAGAGGGCACTCGCCACAACAGTCTGATAGAACATCTGCAGCAGCTTCTTGCAGATGTTAAAGGAAGCCAGCCTTCTTAGGAAGTACAGCCGGCTCTGTCCTTTCCTACACAGAGTGTCTGTGTTGGCTGTCCAGTCCATTTTTTCATCCAGCTGTACTCCAAGGTATTTGTAGGTTTTTACAAACTCCACACAGTCGCCGTTGATAGTCACAGGCTCAGGTTGAGGCCTGGGCCTCCTGAAGTCCTTTGTGGTGTTGAGGTGCAGATGGTTAACATCACACCATGCAACGAAGTCCCGTATCAGTTTTCTGTACTCTTCCTCCTGCCCCTTCCTGATACAACCAACGATAGCAGTGTCGTCCGCAAACTTTTGCACGTGGCAGAACTCTGAGTTATACTGAAAGTCCGACGTATGCAGGGTGAACAGGACCGGAACAGAACAGTGCTCCCATACTGCTGACCACAGTGTCAGACCTGCAATCCCCCAGTCTCTCATACTGAGGTCTGCCTGTCAGGTAGTCTGTGATCCACGCCACCAGGTGTGAGCTTACTCCCATCTCTGTTAATTTATCTCTGAGGAACAGTGACTGGATGGTGTAGAATGCACTGGAGAAGTCCAAAAATGTTATTCTCACAGCCCCGCTGCAGCTGTCCAGGTGAGAGAGGGATCTGTGAAGCATGTAGGTAATGGCATCCTCCACTCCCACCTTCTCCTGGTATGCAAACTGCAGAGTGGCGGACCTGTGGCCTAATGTGGTGTAGCAGCACCCGCTCCATGGTCTTCATTATGTGAGATGTCAGGACGACTGGCCTGAAGTCATTCAGCTCTCCAGGGTGTGGTTTCTTTGGGTCTGGGATGATGCAGGATGTTTTCCACCTCCGAGGTACCCTCTACTGCTCCAGGTTCAGGTTAAAGATGTGCAGTAAAGGGTCTCCCCGCTCCATTACGTTGGCCTTCAGTAGTTGTGGAGATACTCCATCTGGGCCTGCAGCTTTGCTGGGATGGAGTTCCTCAGCTCTCCGCACACCTGGGCTGCTGTGATCATGGGTGGAGGGATATTCTCCTCCTCTGTGCCATAGTTGTTCTCAGTGGGTAGATTGAGAGCAGAAGTGGGGGTGGGGGGTGCAGTGTACTGAGGTGTGAATGAGTTGGGGTTGTCAAACCTGTTGAAGAAATTGTTCAGCTGGTTCGCCATTCCCACACCTCCTTCAATGGTGTTACCCTGCTTCGAGCTGCATCCGGTTATTGTCTTCATTCCGCTCCACACTTCCTTCATGTTGTTGTTTTGCAACATTTGCTCTAGCTTCCTCCTATACTGCTCCTTTGCCTCCCTGAGCTGGACTTTTAGTTCCTTCTGCACACGCTTAAGCTCCTGCTGATCACCATCCTTAAAGGTCCTCTTCTTCTAGTTCAGAAGTCCCTTGATGTCACTTGTGATCCAGGGCTTGTTGTTTGCTTAGCAGCGTACAGTTCTTACTGGAACAACAACGTCCATACAGAAGTTGATGTAGTCAGTAGTGCTGTCAACAACATCCTCAATTTTCCCACTGTGCGACCCCTGCAGTACTTCCCAGTCTGTGTCCCCGAAGCAGTCTCTCAGGATCTGCTTAGCCTCAGGAGACCACTTTCTGAATGAGCGTGTGGTTGTTGGTAGTCTCCTCACTCTTGGTTTATAGTGAGGCTGAAGCAGAATAAGGTTGTGGTCTGCTTTCCCCAGTGCAGGCAGCGGGGTGGCTCTGTATGCATCCTTTACATTGGTATACAGTAAATCAATGGTCTTATTTCCCCTGGTGTTACAGTCCACATACTGGGAGAAAGCAGGTAGTGTTATGTCCAGAGTAACATGATTAAAGTCCCCAGAGATTAACACCATCGCCTCGGGGTGTTGCGTTTGTAACCTAGCAACAGCAGAGTGGATGATGTCACACGCTACTTCCATGTCGGCGCGTGGGGGGTGTAAACAATGAGAACAATGGCGTGTCCAAACTCTCTGGGTAAGTAATAGGGACACAAACTTACAGCCAGAAGTTCGATGTCCCTGCAGCAGTTGGAGATTTTTATGCTCACATGCCCAGGATTACACCACCTTGTGTTCACATAAATGGCGAGTCCTCCTCCTTTCCGCTTCCCGCAGGCTTTAGTGTCTCTGTCTGCTCCACGTTAGCATCCGGAATGCTAGACGTTAGCCATGTTTCACAGAAGCACAATAAACTGCACTGTCTGTAGATATTATAATTTTTCACCAGCGCAGCCAGCTTGTTGATCTTGTTCGGTAGCGAGTTCACGTTCCCCATGATTACAGAACCGAAGTACCGAAGGCTTATATCGCCACTTCTTATCTAGCCGCTTAGCCTTTAGCTTAGCTCCAGCTCTGCAGCCGTGATACTTCCTCCTCAACTCGACAGGTAAATGGGGAACCACACTGGCGGGGGACTTTACCATTGCAAGAAGTTGGTTTCTCGAATAAACGAGTTACCTTAACCAATCAGATTTCGAGTTGGTGTCACTGGGGCCATCTAGCAGGCATACGATTAAGTCAGCAATTTCCCGTCCTTTGATTGGATAATTGGAGTAGTCGGAGGCAGCGAACCGCACGTATACATTGTTTCTATATTCTCTGTGTCTCATTTCGGATGCTCCGTCCCCCGGAGATTGCAGTTTGCTGCATACGTCATCAAGAATGTCTTTTTTGAGAAAAGTAACCGTAATAAAACTATTCCTTATGAGGCATGAAATACTGTAGACTAATTTCTTTTTTACTTTGTTATTTAACATTTGATTAGTGTCTATTGCCATGGCTCAGCCCCCAATGAAGGTATAATAGTAATAAATAAATAAATAAATAAATGAATAAAATAAAATAAAGGTTTGACTAACAGGGTAGGATGGTAAACTTATTGCAGCATTCCACTGTATTGCACAGATGTGTATAACATTTGAGTACTGAACAAGCCAAATACGAGTCTTCCTGATCTCACACACACACACACACACACACACACACACTTGTCCTCTGATCCTCACTCTGTGACGCCGCGGTCTGTGGATTGAAGAACGCGCTGAAAGACGGGGAGGAGCCGAAGTCTGCCGGAGTTTTCATATGAAATTTAAAGAGGACTGAGGAGATCACCAATTTGTGTACAGATTATGGAGAATCGCAGAATTTTAGAACTGAGTAGAAAATGGCCTAGCAACACCCATGGTGGCGTCATAATGATGGTACAGAGGTGGATTAATTCAGGAAGGACACCAGTGTAGGCCTAGGTGTGAAATGCATGACCCGCCACTGCATTTGTGCATATAACTTTGATCAAACATCTAAGAGTACTATCTTTGTTTTTCTGATCTAAAAATCCATTCAGTCAATTCAATTCAGTTCAGTTCAGTTCAATTCAGTTAAATTCAATTTTATTTGCAAAGCACTTTTAACAGTGGACAAATGTTCAGTTAAATGTAAAGTAGTTCCTTTAAAGGGGTTGATGTTTATTGATTAATAACCTTTTATCCAGTACTGTAGGTGCACCGTACCGACCTCAATGTGTTTTGTCCTCAGAGTTGTGTTTGATTGTGTAGTAACAGTGCCTCCTGCAGGCTCTTCACTAGAAATGTTTTTCACAGATGGTCTGGTCATCTAATGATGGGGCTCACACAATCTCTTGAACCGCATTCAGTGAAACACAAAACCAGCTGTCTTCCTTGACTTTTTAAAGCCTGCAAACCTAACACACATTTTTCTTCTCCATGTTTCTCCAAAATATAACAGAACTGTCACATTTTACTGAAGCTCTGCTAACACGGTAATGCCGGACATCACACACACACACACACAATCAAGAATGTGACAATATATAAAAAAGCATAATGCGGTTAAAGATCTGGGTCACTGATCAGAAGGTCGGGGGTTTAACCCCAAGTGTTTCCAAGCTACTGCTGTTGGGCCCCTGAGCAAGGCCCTTCACCCTCCATGCTCCAGAGGTGCCATATCATGGCTGACCCTTCTCTCTGACCCTAGCTTCCTAATAAGTTGTATTATGCTCAGCGACAGAGTTCTGGATGCGCCATTCAGCTAGCAGGACAGCGGTGACTCCCGGTGCATGTGGCAAGGCATCCAGGCGATCACCAACTACAGGACAACTTCACCTGCCTGTGACAGTGACTCCTCCCTCCCAGACGCGCTGAACGAATTCTACGCTCGTTTTGAGGCACAGAACAATGTAGCAGTGAGGAAGACCATCCCTCCTCCTATTGACCAGGTGCTCTGTCTTTCTACAGCTGACATGAAGAGAACTCTACTGCAGAGTTAACCCACGGAAGTCTGCTGGACCAGACAACATTCCTGGCAGAGTGTGTAGAGCAGCTAGTTGATGTCTTCACTGACATCTTCAACATCTCCCTGAGCAGCTCCATCGTCCCAATGTGCCTCAAGACTACGACCATCGTCCCTGTGCCTAAGAAGTCTACGGTCTCCTGCACTCACACCAATCGTGATGAAATGCTTCGAGAGGCTCTTCATGAGGCACATCAAGACACAGCTACCACCCTCGCTGGACCAGTTGCATTTTGCATATCACCCTAACTGGTTCACGGACGATGCCGTCACCACAACCCTCCATCTGGCCCTCACCCACCTGGACTGTAAGGACTTATACGTATGAATACTGTTCATCGACTTCAGTTTAGCATTCAGCACACTCATTCCTCAGCAGCTGATTGAGAAGCTGAGCCTGCTGGGCCTGAACAACTCAGTCAGTCCGGATCAAGAACAGCATCTCCAGCACCACCACACTGAGCACTGGATCTCCTCAGTCCACTGCTGTTCACTTTGATGACTCACGACTGTGCAGCAATGCACAGCTCCAACCACATCATCAACTTCGCCGATGACACGACCGTGGTGGGTCTCATCAGCAAGAACGACGAGTCAGCATACAGAGAGGAGGTGCAACATCTAACAGCCTGGTGTAGAGCCAACGACCTCTCCCCGAACGTCGACAAGACTAAAGAGATGGTTGTTGACTTCAGGAGACCACATAGTGACCATTCTCTGCTGTTCACCGACGGATCCTCTGTGGAGATCTTCAAGAGCAACAAATTCCTTGGTGTTCATCTGGCAGAGAACTTCACCTGGTCACTCAACACCAGCTTCATCACCAAGAAAGCCCAGCAGCACCTCTACTTCCTGAGGAGGCTGAGGAAAGCCCATCTCCCTCCCTCCATCCTGACTGTGTTCTACAGAGGGACCATGGAGAGCGTCCTGAGCAGCTGCATCACTGCCTGGTTTGGGAACTGCACCGTCTCGGATCGCAAGACCCTTCAGCGGATAGTCGAAGTCAAAGAAGCTTTATTGTCACTTCAACCATATATAGCAGATACAGTACACAGTGAAGTGAAACAACGTTCCTCCTAGACCAGAGGTGCTACACAGAACACAGACAAAGTACAGTGACGCAGACAAACATAGAGCTATAACATAGAGATAAAAAAATTTAACTATAATTTAAAAATTAAAATTAAACTAAAAAATTAAACTATACTTAAGGTGCAGTCTTTAAGAACTAGACATACAACAGAAGTCCAGAGGACGACAAGACAAGACAAGACAGTGCAGACAAACAACATATAGGCCGACTTTGTGCAATGAACAAGACAATGTGTAAAGAACAGTGTATACAGTGATTGCAGATATTAAAGCAACACATGTAAACAAGATTAATATAAATATATATAAATGTAAAGTGGCATGTGCATGCGAACAGAACAATTTAGTGTGTGTGTGTGTCTGACTATGTCCAGCACAGTTCAGTTCTATTTTTTTTGTGCGTGTGTGTTATGTATGTGTGTGTGTGTCCGTGTCCGGCACAGTTCAGTTCTTTTTTTTGTGTGTGTGTGTGTGTGTCCGTGTCCGGCACAGTTCAGTTCTCCTCTGAGATCAGATCTTGGTTGTACGTGTGTGTGTGTGTGTCCAGTTCAGCTCAGTTCTCTGTTGAGATACCTGATTGCCTGAGGGAAGAAACTGTTTAACAGTCTGGTTGTGCGGGTCCGAATGCTTCGGTACCTCTTACCGGATGGCAGAAGGGTGAAGAGTGTGTGTGAGGGGTGTGTGGGGTGTGTAAGAGTGTGTGTGAGGGGTGTGTGGGATCATCCACAATGCTGTTAGTTCAGCGTAAATGAAGTAAATGTCTGTAATAGAGGGGTGAGAGACTCCGATGATCTTCTCAGCTGTCCTTACTGTACACTGAAGGGTCTTGCGGTCCGAGACGGTGCAATTCCCAAACCAGGCAGTGATGCAGCTGCTCAGGACGTTCTCGATGGTCCCTCTGTAGAAGGTGGTCAGGATGGGAGGTGGAAGATGAGCCTTCCTCAGCCTTCGCAGGAAGTAGAGACGCTGCTGGGCTTTCCTGGTGATGGAGGTGGTGTTGAATGACCAGGTGAGGTCCTCCGCCAGGTGAACACCAAGGAATTTGGTGCTCTTGACGATCTCCACGATGGACCCATCGATGTTCAGTGGAGAATGGTCACTCTTTGTTCTCCTGAAGTCAACAACCATCTCTTTAGTCTTGTCAACGTTCAGAGACAGGTTATCTCTATATGCTGACTCGTCGTTCTTACTGATGAGACCCACCACGGTCGTGTCATCGGCGAACTTGACGATATGGTTGGATCTGTGCATTGCTTCACAGTCATGAATCAGCAGAGTGAACAGCAGTGGACACACAGCCCTGAGGAGCTCCAATGCTCAGTGTGGTGGTGCTGGAGATGCTGTTTCCGATCCAGACTGACTGAGGTCTCCCAGTCAGGAAATCCAGAATCCAAATTGCAGAGGGAGGTGTTGATGCCTAGCAGACTCAGCGTCTCAATCAGGTGCTGAGGAATGATCATGTTGAATGCTGAACTGAAGTCAATGAACAGCATTTGTAGGTAAGTGTCTTCATTGTCCAGGTGTGTGAGGGCCAGATGGAGGGTTGTGGTGATGGCATCATCATCGTCGATGTGAGTCTCTCTTCCCTCTATCACGGACATTTACACCGCACGCTGCATCCGCAAAGCTAACAGCCTTGCGGACGACCCCACACACCCCTCACACACACTCTTACACACCCCACACACCCCTCACACACACTCTTACACACCCCAAACACCCCTCACACACACTCTTACACACCCCACACACCCCTCACACACACTCTTACACACCCCACACACCCCTCACACACACTCTTACACACCCCACACACCCCTCACACACACTCTTACACACCCCACACACCCCTCACACACACTCTTACACACCCCACACACCCCTCACCCACACTCTTACACACCCCACACACCCCTCACACAAACTCTTACACACCCCACACACTCTTACACACCCCACACACTCCTCACACACACTCTTACACACCCCACACACACCTCACACACACTCTTACACACCCCACACACCCTTCCCACACACTCTTCACCTTCCTTCGCCATCTGGAAAGAGGTACCGGAGCATTCGGGCCTCACAACCAGACTATAACAGTTTCTTCCCTCAAGCCATCAGGCTCCTCAACACCCAGGACTGAACTGTACAAAACTCTCTCTCTCTCTGTCTCTCTCTCTCTGTCTCTCTCTCTCTCTCTCTCTCTCTCTCTCTCACACACACACACACACACACACACACACTCTCTCTCTCTCTCTCTCTCTCTCTCTCACCTGTGTGAACAAACTTATATTGTTCATTACTTATTGCACTACCTCAGTGTTAATATTTCATCCACTGCTATATTTATGTTTATTTCTATTTGCACTACCTCAACCGCCAACTGCTGCTACTGCAGTTTTGCACAATGTGTGTTGTCAGGCCGCTAAACATATATATATATATATATATATATATATATATATATATATATATATATATATATATATATATATATATATATATATATATATCTTATATAGTTTGCCCACTGACAAAGAAATTATCAGTCTGTAATTTTAAAGGTAGGTGTATTTGAACAGTGAGAGGCAGAATAACAACAAAAAAAATCCAGAAAAATGCATTTCAGAAAAGTTCTACATTGATTTGCATTTTAATGAGTGAAATAAGTATTTGATCCCCTATCAGTCAGAAAGATTTCTGGCTCCCAGGTGTCTTTTATACAGGTAAGGAGCTGAGATTACAGTAGGAGCACTCTCGGGGAGTGCTCTTAATCTCAGCTCCTTAACTGTATGAAAGACCCTGTCCACAGAAGGAAGCAATCAATCAGAATCCAAACTCTCCATCATGGTCAAGACCAAAGAGCTGTCCATGGATGTCAGGGACAAGATTGTAGACCTACACAAGGCTGGAATGAGCTACAAGACCATAGCCAAGCAGCTTGGTGAGAAGGTGACAACCGTTGGTGCAATTATTCCCAAATGGAAGAAACACAAAAGGACTGTCAATCTTCCTCGGTCTGGGGCTCCATGCAAGATCTCACCTCATGGAGTTTCAATGATCATGAGAACGGCAAGGAATCAGCCCAGAATTACACTGGAGGATTTTGTCAATGATCTCAAGGCAGCTGGGACCACAGTCACCAAGAAAACAATTGGTAACACACTACGGTGTGAAATCCAGTAGCGCCCGCAAGGTCCCCCTGCTAAAGAAAGCACATGTACAGGACCATCTGAAGTTTGCCAGTGAACATCTGAATGATTCAGAGGAGAACTGGGTCAAAGTGTTGTGGTCAAATGAGACCAAAATCCAGCTCTTTGGCATCAACTCAATTCGCCGTGTTTGGAGGAGGAGGAATGCTGCCTATGACTCCAAGAAGACCATCCCCACCGTCAAACATGGAGGTGGAAACATTATACTTGGGGGTGTTTTTCTGCTAAGGGGACAGGACAACTGCACCACATCAAAGGGACGATGGACGGAGCCATGTACCATCAAATCTTGAATGAGAACCTCCTTCCCTCAGCCAGGGCATTGAAAATGGGTCGTGGATGGATATTCCAGCCTGACAATGACCCAAAACACACGGCCAAGGCAACAAAGGAGTGGTTCAAAAAGAAGCACATTAAGGTCCTGTAGTGGCCTAGCCAGTCTCCAGACCTTAATCCCATAGAAAATCTGTGGAGGGAGCTGAAGGGTCAGCCACAAAACCTTAATGACTTGGAGAGGATCTGCAAAGAGGAGTGGGCCCGAATTCCTTGAGATGTGAGATGTGTGCAAACCTGGTGGCCAACTACAAGAAATGTCTGATGTCTGTGATTGCCAACAAGGGTTTGCCACCAAGTACTAAGTCATGTTTTGCAAAGGGGTCAAATACTCATTTCACTCAATAAAATGCAAATCAATGTAGAACTTTTCTGAAATGTGTTTTTCTGGATTTTTTTGTTGTTATTCTGTCTCTCACTGTTCAGATAAACCTACCATTAAAATTACAGACTGATCATTTCTTTGTCAGTGGGCAAACGTACAAAATCAGCAGGGGATCAAATCATTTTTTCTCTCTCACTGTGTATATATATATATATATATATATATACACAGTATATAAAACTGAAACTGAAACGCCTGGTTTTAGACCACAATAATTCATTAGTATGGTGTAGGGCCTCCTTTTGCGGCCAATACAGCATCAATTCGTCTTTGGAATGACAGATACAAGTCCTGCACAGTGGCCAGAGGGATTTTGAGCCATTCTTCTTGCAGAATAGTGGCCAGGTCACTACGTGATGCTGGTGGAGGAAAACGTTTCCTGACTCGCTCCTCCAAAACACCCCAAAGTGGCTCAATAATATTTAGATCTGGTGACTGTGCAGGCCATGGGAGATGTTCAACTTCACTTTCATGTTCATCAAACCACTCTGTCACCAGTCTTGCTGTGTGTATTGGTGCATTATCATCCTGATACATGGCACCGCCTTCAGGGTACAATGTTTGAACCATTGGGTGCACATGGTCCTCCAGAATGGTTCGGTAGTCCTTGGCAGTGATGCGCCCATTTAGCACAAGTATTGGGCCTAGGGAATGCCATGATAGTGCAGCCCAAACCATCACTGATCCACCCCCATGCTTCACTCTGGGCATGTAACAGTCTGGGTGGTACGCTTCTTTGGGGCTTCTCCACACCATAACTCTCCCGGATGTGGGAAAGACAGTGAAGGTGGACTCATCAGAGAACAATACATGTTTCACATTGTCCACAGCCCAAGATTTTCGCTGCTGGCACCATTGAAACCGACGTTTGGCATTGGCACGAGTGACCAAAGGTTTGGCTATAGCAGCCCGGCCATGTACATTGACCCTGTGGAGCTCCCGACGGACAGTTTTGGTGGAAACAGGAGAGTTGAGGTGCACATTTAATTCTGCAGTGAGTTGGGCAGCTGTGGTTTTATGTTTTTTGGATACAATCCGGGTTAGCACCCGGACATCCCTTTCAGACAGCTTCCTCTTGCGTCCACAGTTACTCCTGTTGGATGTGGTTCGTCCTTCTTGGTGGTATGCTGACATTACCCTGGATACCGTGGCTCTTGATACATCACAAAGACTTGCTGTCTTAGTCACAGATGCTCCAGCGAGACGTGCACCAACAGTTTGTCCTCTTTTGAACTCTGATATGTCTCCCATAATGTTGTGTGCATTGCAATATTTTAAGCAAAACTGTGCTATTACTCTGCTAATTAAACCTTCACACTCTGCTCTCACTGGTGGAATGTGCAATCAATGAAGATTGGCCACCAGGCTGGTCATATATATACACTATATTGCCAAAAGTATTCGCTCACCCATCCAAATAATCAGAATCAGGTGTTCCAATCACTTCCATGGCCACAGGTGTATAAAATCAAGCACCTAGGCATGCAGACTGTTTTTACAAACATTTGTGAAAGAATGGGTCGCTCTCAGGAGCTCAGTGAATTCCAGTGTGGAACTGTGATAGGATGCCACCTGTGCAACAAATCCAGTCGTGAAATTTCCTCGCTCCTAAATATTCCACAGTCAACTGTCAGCTGTATTATAAGAACGTGGAAGTGTTTGGGAACGACAGCAACTCAGCCACGAAGTGGTAGGCCACGTAAACTGACGGAGCGGGGTCAGCGGATGCTGAGGCGCATAGTGCGAAGAGGTCGCCAACTTTCTGCAGAATCAATCGCTACAGACCTCCAAACTTCATGTGGCCTTCAGATGAGCTCAAGAACAGTGCGCAGAGAGCTTCATGGAATGGGTTTCCATGGCCGAGCAGCTGCATCCAAGCCATACATCACCAAGTGCAATGCAAAGCGTCGGATGCAGTGGTGTAAAGCACGCCGCCACTGGACTCTAGAGCAGTGGAGACGCGTTCTCTGGAGTGACGAATCGTGCTTCTCCATCTGGCAATCTGATGGACGAGTCTGGGTTTGGCGGTTGCCAGGAGAACGGTACTTGTCTGACTGCATTGTGCCAAGTGTAAAGTTTGGTGGAGGGGGGATTATGGTGTGGGGTTGTTTTTCAGGAGCTGGGCTTGGCCCCTTAGTTCCAGTGAAAGGAACTCTGAATGCTTCAGCATACCAAGACATTTTGGACAATTCCATGCTCCCAACTTTGTGGGAACAGTTTGGAGCTGGCCCCTTCCTCTTCCAACATGACTGTGCACCAGTGCACAAAGCAAGGTCCATAAAGACATGGATGACAGAGTCTGGTGTGGAGGAACTTGACTGGCCTGCACAGAGTCCTGACCTCAACCCGATAGAACACCTTTGGGATGAATTAGAGCGGAGACTGAGAGCCAGGCCTTCTCGTCCAACATCAGTGTGTGACCTCACAAATGCGCTTCTGGAAGAATGGTCAAAAATTCCCATAAACACACTCCTAAACCTTGTGGACAGCCTTCCCAGAAGAGTTGAAGCTGTTATAGCTGCAAAGGGTGGACCGACGTAATATTGAACCCTATGGATTAGGAATGGGATGTCACTTAAGTTCATATGCGAGTCAAGGCAGGTGAGCGAATACTTTTGGCAATATAGTGTATATATAAATGTTACAATCATATATGTTATTAGTTATCTGTTTTTTGTACATCATTTCATTTAATTTTTCATTTCATTGCTCATGTTTGGTGCTAAGTGTCCTGTTTTTTTGTGTTGTTTTGTCTATGCTCTGTTTGCACCTAGTTGCACACTTTGCACTTTATGTGGCTTGGACAAACTTCTGTCCTAGCTCTGTGTTCTTGTTTTTTGTGTTTAAACTTTATGTTGTATGTTTCTGTAGCACCAGGTCCTGGAGAAACGGTGTTTCATTTCACTATGTACTGCGTCAGCTATATGTGGTTAAAATGATAATAAAAGATTCTTGAATCTTGAATCTTAAATGTTTGGGGAGGTGGTAGCTCACGTGGTTAAACCCCTCTGGGTCATTGATTGGAAGCCCAGGGTTAAAGCTGTTGGGTCCTTGAGCAACCCCAACCCACCCTGCTCCAGGACTCTGACCCCAACTCCCAAGTCTGGGATATGTGTAGAAAAAATTTCACTGTACAGTAATGTATATGTGACAAATAAGCTGCAATAATATTCAAGTAGAAAGTATAATCAGTGGTTTTGCTGGGAACACTGGTAATTGAAGCCGAATATGATTCCAGTATTAAAACTGCTGACAGGTGTTCATTCAATTCAATTCAATTCAATTCAATTCAATTCAATTCAATTTATTTTGTTTAGTGCCTTTTACAATGAACATTGTCTCAAAGCAGATTTACAAAAGAAGAAAACAGAGAAAGGGGAGGGGAAAATGAAAAATAATAAAAAAAACAAAAACAACAACAAAAAAAACTAATTAACTAGAAATAAGAATAAATGATTAAGTTCTATAATTAGACTATTTTATCCTATTTTATCCCTAATGAGAAGCCTGTGGCAACGGTGGCAAGGAAAAACTCCCTGGGATGGAAAGGAAGAAACCTTGAGAGGAACCAGGCTCAGAAGGGAACCCATCCTCATTTGGGTGACACTAAACAGTAAATAATGTAACTGTAGCTGATTAATGTCCTTTCTACAACAGAAATCAATGACCCATGAGGAACTATTAGGTCAGTGTAGTTTCTGAGGTCATTATAAACACTAGTTCTTTGCTGTCACAAGCTGCCAGATGAAATGGCAGATCTGTGATGGTGTGAAAGTCCCCAAGTGTCTCTGTCCATGGCTGTCTCCTGGTCCACACAGATCCATCCACAGCATCAGTTTATGTTCCTGATGATTATGTGTTAAATACTGTGGTGGTGTTTTTGTGCTGTTTCTCTCTCTCTCTCTCTCTCTCTCTCTCTCTCTCTCTCTCTGCCCAGTATTGAGCTTAATGGACATCAGCTGAATCTGCCTACCATCAGCTGCTGGACCGTTATGATTGGCTGCTGGAGGTGGAGGGAGGGGATGAAGTGTGATTAACACTCTCTCCTCAGTGTGATTTAGTTATGATCAGGTTTTTCTTCAGTGTCAGGTTTCTTCAGTGATCGAACACTAGATGGTGGTAAGTGAACATCATTTGAGTTTGAGTATATTTTATTTGTATTGTGATTTTCACAATGGACATTGACAGAGAGTGGGATTATAAATCATTATAAACACAGAGAGTGGGATTATAAATCATTATAAACACTGAGAGTGGGATTATAAACACTGAGAGTGGGATTATAAATCATTATAAACACAGAGAGTGGGATTATAAATCATTATAAACACTGAGAGTGGGATTATAAACACTGAGAGTGGGATTATAAATCATTACAAACACAGAGAGTGGGATTATAAATCATTATAAACACTGAGAGTGGGATTATAAACACTGAGAGTGGGATTATAAATCATTATAAACACAGAGAGTGGGATTATAAATCATTACAAACACTGAGAGTGGGATTATAAATCATTATAAACACTGAGAGTGGGATTATAAATCATTATAAACACAGAGAGTGGGATTATAAATCATTATAAACACTGAGAGTGGGATTATAAATCATTATAAACACAGAGAGTGGGATTATAAATCATTACAAACACTGAGAGTGGGATTATAAATCATTATAAACACTGAGAGTGGGATTATAAATCATTACAAACACTGAGAGTGGGATTATAAATCATTATAAACACTGAGAGTGGGATTATAAACACTGAGAGTGGGATTATAAATCATTATAAACACAGAGAGTGGGATTATAAATCATTATAAACACTGAGAGTGGGATTATAAATCATTATAAACACAGAGAGTGGGATTATAAATCATTATAAACACTGAGAGTGGGATTATAAATCATTATAAACACTGAGAGTGGGATTATAAATCATTATAAACACAGAGAGTGGGATTATAAATCATTATAAACACTGAGAGTGGGATTATAAATCATTATAAACACTGAGAGTGAGATTATAAATCATTATAAACACTGAGAGTGGGATTATAAATCATTATAAACACAGAGTGGGATTATAAATCATTATAAACACTGAGAGTGGGATTATAAATCATTATAAACACTGAGAGTGGGATTATAAATCATTATAAACACTGAGAGTGGGATTATAAATCATTATAAACACTGAGAGTGGGATTATAAATCATTATAAACACTGAGAGTGGGATTATAAATCATTATAAACACTGAGAGTGGGATTATAAACACTTAGAGTGGGATTATAAATCATTATAAACACTGAGAGTGGGATTATAAATCATTATAAACACTGAGAGTGGGATTATAAATCATTATAAACACAGAGAGTGGGATTATAAATCATTATAAACACTGAGAGTGGGATTATAAATCATTATAAACACAGAGAGTGGGATTATAAATCATTATAAACACAGAGAGTGGGATTATAAATCATTATAAACACTGAGAGTGGGATTATAAATCATTATAAACACAGAGAGTGGGATTATAAATCATTATAAACACAGAGAGTGAGATTATAAATATTAAACTGTACAATTCTTCCCTTTAAGTGTTGGACATTTTCATGCGCAATAATTAATAATGGGTGCTATAGTAATTATGGGCCTTTCATGCACATTACAATTTCATCTTTATCTATCATCACCTTTATCACTATCAACTTTACCATTATCACTTGTTAAAATTATCACCAATTTACAGTCCTTGTGTGCAATGAGGGGCAGTGGTGGCTCAAGTGGTTAAGGCTCTGGGTCGTTGACCGGAAGATTGGGGGTTCTGTTGGGCCCTTGAGCAAGCCTCTTAACCCTCTCTGCTCCAGGGGCGCTGTATCATGGCTGACCCTGCGCTCGGACCCCAAGCTTCACTGTGCAGTAATGTGTATTTGACAAATAAAGGCTATTTCTTCTTTACTACAGTTCAACACTATTATTTGTACGGTATTTTATTTATTTATTCTATTTTACAGTTTATATAATGGTGTATATATTTCTTTCTCTCTTATATTTTAATTAGAGCAACTGTAACATGGCAAAGAGGATTAAAGGGGATTTCTTGAATTTTGAATCTTGAATTTAAAAACACTGAAAGTGGGATTATAAATAAATAATATCCTTATATACAGCTGTATATAGTCCAGTGTGGTTGTGTCAGCAGGAGCTCCTGAGCAGTTTACTAGTCATCCTGATTTCTAAGTTCTTTATAGAATTAACATTAATTCCTGATAGCGTTTGATGGTTTCAGCTGAAAGGAACGAGGGTTAGATGTATTACTGATGTAATGTAGCATTAGATGGTTAATGCTAAATTTAATGCTAATGCTAATGAAACAATATGGCTAACTACCCTCGACCTTCTTCACACAGTGACCTCACACCACATCTAAAAGCTCCCATCCTTCATCTTCATCCTTTACCTTCATCCTTTACCTTCATCATTCACCTTTATCCTTTATCATTCACCTTAATCCTTCACCTTCACCTACATCCTTCATCCTTCACCTTCATCCTTCACATACAGTGACCTCACACCATATCTAAAAGCTCCCATCCTTCATCATTCACCTTCACCTTCACCCTTCACCTTCATTCTTCATCCTTCATCCCTCATCCTTCACCTTCATCTTCATCCTTCACCTTCATCTTTCACCCTTCATCCCTCATCCTTCACCTTCATCTTTCACCCTTCATCCCTCATCCTTCACCTTCATCCTTCCTTCATCTTCATCCTTCATCCTTTACCTACATCCTTCACCTTCATCCTTCACCTTCATCTTCATCCTTCACCTACATCCTTCACCTTCACCCTTCACCCTTCATCTTCATCCTTCACCTACATCCTTCACCTTCATCCTTCACCCTTCATCTTCATCCTTCACCTACATCCTTCACTTTCATCCTTCACCTTCATCCTTCACCTTCATCCTTCAACCTTCACCTTTACCTTTACCTTTACCTTTACCTTTACCTTCATCTTCACCTTCATCCTTCACCTTCATCCTTCAACCTTCACCTTTACCTTCACCTTTACCTTTACCTTCACCTTCACCTTCACCTTCACCTTCATCTTCATCTTCACCTTCATCTGCTGTATTTAACATTAGATAGGTCACGACTTTAGACTACTCCATCTTTACTACTGCTTATTGCTCAGCTCTCACATTTTATTTGTCACTTCTCTTCTCCTCCATTTACCTACTGACCACCTCACAGTCCATCACATGATTGATAATCTGTCTGTGGTTTTAAACAATAGGCTTCATTTTTCTGAGAACAACAAAGCACCAGGTCCTGAATCTACTCAACTGCACCAGTTTTTTTGAATGCAGGGGCATTTCTAGGCTTTGAAAACATCAGGGGCTAATTAGGGAGAGAGGGGGTATGAATAACACGTTTTGTAATAGCTTTTTTATGTAATATTGTTTAATAATAAACACAAATGAACACAAACAATATGTAACTTTATAAAATTTCATTCAATCGTTTGTCTGACTCCTCCCATCATTTCAGGGTCTTGCTACTAAAACAGGAGTTCATTAAATTCATGACATTTTCTCTCACCATGCAATATTATATCTTTTACAGCTTGTGTGTGAAGCAGAGCCGTGTAGATCCTTTATTATTATTATTATTTTACAATAATCTATATTCTATAGATATATCTATATGCACCTCGTATTTATTATTTACTACTGTATGTATTATGCTTTGTTTGTTTATTTATTTTTTACAGCCTCTCTTCTCTTCTCATATAATTCTCTCATCTCTCATTCTCTCATCTCTCCTGCTGCTTGTATCTTGTCTACTTCATGCTCTTGGTGACTTTTCTATCCTATTTCTTTGAGGGTGGAATCATCAGAGAGTATCTCAGAGACTTGAGTAAAACGGTCAATCACCATACTAGTATTTCTAGTGCTGAGAATTCCTTTATCAACAGACAGAACAGCTGAATGATGGAGTCTGTTCTGGTCCATTGTTCACCTAAACCATGTCTGTATTTTAACTTAAATACTGCATTAGTTGAATAATAGAGTCATGATGTTCAGACTGTAATGTCTTAGTGCTTTAACAGTTTATATTTTATTTAGATCTATCTTTAGGCTTATTTAATTTAAGGATATTGTACGTCTTGGGTATTGAATAATATTCTAAAGGGTCCTATATGTCAGGGGTTTTCAGAATCAGGGACAGTGGACCTCCTTTCTGACACAACATACATTTGTTAGCGACTTTTATCAACTGTGTTAACATTAAAAATGAAAAGTTAGGCTTTTATCTGAATAATAAGATTGTTGTGTTTTCTGACAGTTTTTGTAAAGGTGTTTTAGTTACGTGGTGTGTGAGTGTGTATAGGTGAGATCGACTTAAAACGGCGCTGTGCAGACCGATAGGTGTTGGACATTAAAGTATCGCGAGAGTGGTTCTAGAGCATGTGTGTGCGCGTGTGCGGAGAGAGATGTCAGTCAAAATCGCGTACAGTAAACGGCAACAGTGCTCAACTAAACCGATCAACATTTGCTAAATTCTACAAAATTTGGGATAAAACATTCAGGGCTAGATTAAAATCATTTGGGGCTCGAGCCCTGAATGATTAGCCCTAGCAACACCTCTGTTTGAATGTCTGCATATTTTATTTCTTTAATAATAATAATAATAATCAGCTTTATTTGCCAAGTGAATTTGTTGTGGTTTTTAAGGTGCTCTTGGTACGTACATATATACATATCTGGAATGAAAACAGTAAACATTAAAATAGTTAGACTTAACAATAAATAATATTATGTGTATGAATCTGTTCCAGAGGATTTCTGTGCAGATTTGTACAGTATACACTCTATATACAGCTGTATAGATACAGAGATATGCTTATGTATTTATACGGTACTGAGAAAGAGGCTGTAATTACAGATGGAGAATGAATTACAGAACACAGGTAATATTTCCTGTTAGCTGTTCAAGCTGGAGATGGCATGGGGGAAAATGATGTTTCTGTGTCTAGATGTTCTAGTGCAGAGATCTGTACCATCTTCCTGAAGGGAGAAGTGCAAACAGGGTGTGGCTGGGGTGAGAGGGGTCTGTGATGATGTTGCCTGCCCCAGGGTAAGAGTGGTCTGTGATGATGTTACCTGCCCGGGGTGAGAGGGGTCTGTGATGGCCGGGGTGAGAGGGGTCTGTGATGATGTTACCTGCCCGGGGTGAGAGGGGTCTGTGATGATGTTACCTGCCTGGGGTAAGAGTGGTCTGTGATGATGTTACCTGCCCAGGGTGAGAGGGCTCTGTGATGGCCGGGGTGAGAGGGGTCTGTGATGATGTTACCTGCCCGGGGTGAGAGGGGTCTGTGATGATGTTACCTGCCCGGGGTGAGAGGGGTCTGTGATGATGTTACCTGCCGGGGGTGAGAGGGGTCTGTGATGATGTTACCTGCCCGGGGTGAGAGGGGTCTGTGATGATGTTACCTGCCCAGGGTGAGAGGGGTCTGTGATGGCCGGGGTGAGAGGGGTCTGTGATGATGTTACCTGCCCGGGGTGAGAGGGGTCTGTGATGGCCGGGGTGAGAGGGGTCTGTGATGATGTTACCTGCCCAGGGTGAGTATGATTTTTTAACCCTTTAGTATGACGGTGATCAGCGATGCCACTGAATATTCATCAGCTTTTGAGCAGATGAAGCTCTCTCTCTATTATTGTGTGTGTTTTTTCTCCTTCATTTCCAAAATAGTGAAGTGACTCTGGGTTAAGTGTGTAGAACCTTAAAATGTTTCCTCCTTCATTATCCCAGGAAGGCTTGAGGAATTTGTGCATGGTGGTCAAATGTCACACTCTGATTGAGTTTGTAAAAGAATTGTATGAGTGTGGAATTTGAACTCATGCCAGAAGCAAGAAACATGCAAGAACCTGTGAGAATTTTCAGTCTTCAGAGCAGCTGCACGCAATCTCCTACCTGATGCGCTGTGCTGACATGCAGCTAATTCACCGCTTTCACACAGGAATGCTCTTTAGGGTTGAAAATGAAAGGTTGCTCTGTGTTATTAGATGTGGCCTAAAGGCTAAGTTGAACAAAAAAAAAACGTGCACAGAAATGATATGTTAGTGAAATATGCTGTAAGTGATAACATGGGATAAATGAGAGCAGCACAGATATATATATATATATATATATTCTATATTTCCATATTAAATCAAATTTTCAGCGTCACTGAAAATGAGATTTCAGCTAAAAGTCTTCGAGGGCGTTGTGGGTGTGGAGAAGAGACAGGAAATCGTTCTGTTCTTTCATAAGAAGAATATAATTCTCACATGATGCTGCTTTAAATGTGTTTAGTATCTGGAGAAATGTGTCACTGGTGCACATCTGCCTTCACCTGAGGAGATCAACAGCACCTAGTGTGTAAGATGAGCCAGAAATCAATATAATAAAGGACTCTTCTCACTCCGACAACCACCTCTTCACTCTGTTGCCCTCTGGATGATGCTATCAGGTCCTTAAAAACACTACTACTAGCTAGTTTCTACCCAAGTGCCATTATAGAGCTAAAATCTGAAAAGCTGATGTGGACACTAAACACTCACAACATACAAACTACTAGATATGCAATAAACTCTCTTATCTGCTCACTTTGCATTTTGTACACAGTACATGCTAGAGTATATCTGTTTACATCAACACTGTACACAGATCAGCCATAACATTATGACCACACTGACAAATGAGAGTGACAAACATTATGACCCGCTGACAAAACAGCCCTGACCCGTCGAAGCATGGACTCCACTAGATCCCTGAAGGTGTGCTGTGGAATCTGGCACCAAGATATTTTAAGTCCTCTAAGTTGTGAGGTGGGGCCTCCATGGGGCTTAAAGGATACTTACAGGACTTAAAGGATACGTTTGATAGATACTGACCACTGCAGACCGGGAACACCCCACAAGAGCTGCAGTTTTGGAGATGCTCTGATCCAGTGGTCTAGCCATCACAATTTGGTCCTTCATCAAACTCGCTCAAATCCTTACACTTGTCCATTTTTCCTGCTTCTAACATCAACATTGAGGACAAAATGTTGACTTGCTGCCTAATATATCCCACCCACTAACAGGCGCCATGATGAGGAGATACTCAGTCTTATTCACTTCACCGGTCAGTGGTCATAATGTTATACCTGATCAGTGTATCTGTTTACATTTATAACTGTTTACAATTTCATTTGTATTAATTTACACCTACTTTTTCTATCATCTGTTCACATTGTAGGTGTGTGTGTGTGTGTACCTTTTAAATGAGAGAGCATTAATTTTGTTGTACAATGACCATACAGTATTTTTGTCAACAAAATTCTAAATGTTTATTGTGTGTGTGTGTGTGTGTGTTAACAGAAACATTTTCCACAAAATAAAATGATTTCAACGTTTTATTTTTAAACAGAAATTTTTGGTTAATTCTACTCCAGTAAAAACATTTCTTTAAGTATTGCTTTATTACTTGGTAATAGATGTAGAAGAGGTGGAGACGACCTTCCCATCCACCACCTCTTCAACCACAGTGATGATTGCGGTTTTAGTGGTGGAGTTCTTGCTGGAGGAAATCGAGGCACTGATAAAACACAAAGAGGGAAAATAACCTTCAGCGACTGCCATTTTTGCATAAATAAGTCCACCAAGTACTTGAGTTACTTACCTGCCACTGGCCTCAGCATCCAGCAGTCTCCTGTACTCTGCGATCTCAAGCTCCAGTCTGGTCTTGATGTCCAGCAGCATCTGATACTCCTGAGACTGACGCTCCAGATCGGCACGAAGTTTCACCAGCTGCTCCTCCAGACTTGTCACCTAGTTTAGAGACACAGAAAACATGCTACAGTATGTGTTCAACAAAAGTGTGTTCAACAAAATCCAAAATGTTTTTCCGAAGGCTCGATCCTTACCTGCACTTGGTGTCCAGATAACTGCATGGCATAACGGGCTTGAGTCTCAGAGAGTGTTCCCTCCAGGGAGGCTTTCTGTGGTGGGATAAGTGGAGTGCCTTATTATCACAAATGAACTTGTAGAACTAACAGCATACCATCATCCAAAATTCCTAGGAATTCTGATGATGGGAATGTCAGTGTTTCCAAAGTGTTTAGTCTCACCATGGCCAACAGAGACTGGAGCTCAATTTCCAGAGACTGTGATGTGCTCTTCACACTGTTCACTTCTGTTTTGGAGGTGGCCAGTGTCTCCGTACTGGCAGCAACTTCCTGTTTCAGGCTCTCAGACTGTCAGTGGAAAAATGTGGCAATGAGTTAGGATACTCAGCTCTAGATTATTAGCTGCTGTGATTCCATGGCTATGTTTCCAGAACAGGATTCTGAGTTCACATCACGGACTCATCACTGGGTTCCTGAGCAACTCAGCTCTGTTCTTGGATTGGAAAAAAATAAAAAATTTTCTACACCCTGATCTCTTTATGCTGCAGAACCACAGAAGCTATTAAGTCAGAATAGCTGTAGTCTGGCTTTAATCATTTATGCACCAGTAGGAACGCACCTTTGTCTGGAACCAGCCCTCAAGCTCTCTCTGGCTCTTGGCAGCAACGGCTTCATATTGCTCACGGATTTCTTCCATGATACTGCTGAGATCTTGCTGTGGTGCAGCGTCAACCTCGACATGGATCTGTCCGCTCATCTGACTACGTGCTGTTAGCAATTCCTGGAGAGATAGAGTTGTATGAGATCTTGATGAATCCATTATAACCTGAATACATTTGCAAATGTTTTCTTTTCTATCTAGAAGTAACATATCTGTGTGGCTTTTTTAAGTATTTTTTTTCATTTTGTATCAATTCACTTGTACAGATTCATCACCTCCTCATGGTTCTTCTTCAGGAAGGCCAGCTCCTCATTCAAGGCCTCAATCTGCAGCGTGAGATCTTTCTTGGTCAGGTTCAGATCATCCAGCAACCTCCTCAGTCCCGAGATATCAGCCTCAACAGACTGACGCATGCCCAACTCGTTCTCATACCTGTGTTAAGACAGTGCATGTTCATTTTTTACCTGTTAGTGTCTTCCAATATCTCTTTAACATCTAGAGAAAGAACTTTCTACATCATAATAAGATCTTACTTTATCCTGAAGTCATCTGCAGCCAGACTGGCATTGTCGATGCTCAGGTGGACTGAACCCTTCAGCTGAATGGCATCCAGAATCTGAAAACATCAATCAAAATACATTTTTAAGTGAGAGCACATGGATAATCCGAAGGGTCAATGTTGTGAAGAAGAATAAGGTCTGAATGCAGTGAAGAAGGCATCTGAATTCCTTCCAGCCTTAAGTTCATAAAAAATGCTTTTTTTAAAGTTCTACCTTAGCTTGTAGCTCACTGATGGAAGCCAAGGACCCAGAGTGGTCCCGGGCAGTAGGGGAGGTCTTGCTGTCCAGGAACTGGCGTATCTTGAGCTCAAGATCTGCATTCGCCTTCTCCAGGGAGCGCACCTTCTCCAGGTAGGAGGCCAGACGGTCATTGAGGTTCTGCATGGTGAACTTTTCATTGCCGATGATGCTAGAGTCTGCTTCCCCAGCACCACTTCCAAACCCTGCACCACCTCCGAACCCTGCACCACCTCCGAACCCTGCACCACCTCCGAACCCTGCACCACCTCCAAACCCTGCACCAGATCTAAAGCCTCCACCAACACTACCTCCAGATCCACCAACGGACAAGGAGCGAGAAGCGTGGGAGATGCGAACCCCAGACCCTCCTGCTCCACCATAGACACTTCCTGCCCGCATTGCACTGACCCGGGCTCCTCCACCACCGATCACTGATCCAGAAGCAAAGCTACTGTAGTTGGAGAAGGTGCTAGCCATGCTGATGGAGGCTTTTTAGTCTTACTCTGGAGAGTGAGTGAGATTGAGAAGTTCAGACTTTTATAGCCTGGTTGAAGCTTCCCACCACAGGCTCCAATGGAGTCACAGCAATTTGATGTTATGTAAAGTACCAAAATCTATCATCTTTAGGACTTTTTAATGGGTTTGTGCCTTAAAGGTAGATTTTAGAGATTATACGAACTCTGTGTGATTGGCAGAAGCATGGGAGGAACCCCTCTTATTCCCAAAGGGGCTTTGGTTTCAGGTCTGAATTCCTCTACAGCAGGTAATGGGGACATTACCTACAGCAGGATCATATGATCAGATCCACTGAAGGGCTTCTTCTTCTTCATCACCTGTTTAATTTCAGCTGCTTCAGGAATGTTCTGAGGTGGAATGTTCTCAGCTCCAGGTGCTAACAAGTGAAGATATTCAATTCAATTCGATTTTATTTGTATAGCACTTTTGACAATGAACATTGTCTCAAAGCAGCTTTACAGAACAGAAGAAACAAAACACATTGTGCAAAAAGTCCTAGATGTTAGACAAAATCATCCCTAGTGAGAAGCCTGAGGTGACTGTGGTGAGGAAAAACTCCCTTAGATGGTTTGAGGGAAAAAAAACTTTTATTTTCCCTGCTTACTTTACTTGGGTGTTTGTTCTTTCCAGGATGCTAGTTTGTTATTTCAAAAAATCACAAGTAGAGTTTTATCAGAGGGCGGGATAAAAGTCCTCTGGGTGCTCTGGTTTCCTCCCACAGTCCAAAGACATGCTTCTAGGCTGATTGGAGTCTCTAAATTGCCTGTAGTGTGTGATTGCGTGTGTGAATGAGAGTGTGTGTGTGTGTGTGTACCCTGTGATGGGTTGGCACTCCCTCCAGGGTGAATCCTTCCTTGATGACTCCTGAGATAGGCACAGGCTCCCCGTGACCCGAGGATAGATCAGACAAGCAGTACAGACAATGAAATGAAATTTCTTTTTACAGATGCAGTTCACTACAACACGAGCTGGATCCCGCTAGGACAACAACACTTTTCTCTTCTGAACTCTGTGTGGTAAGCTCGCTGTTACATTAGAACGCCCCCTAGTGGTCACACTCCATACTGACATAATACTTCACTACATTTACCCATCTCTACAAAGTTACTAAAACAATCAACCAAGTAAAGCTGGATTTTATATAGAGAAAAGGACCACATTACATTATAAAGGCTGAACTCCTCAAAGAATATGTTGATGGAGGATAACAAGTCATAGATTTTGAATGTATTAATGGCACACTTTAAATAAATTGGCTTAAGCACTTTAGAAGGGATAATAGTATCTGGTTTCACATTCCCACAGCCTTATTTAAAAAACTAGGAGGTATTGATCTTCACTTAAAATGTGACTTCCATATTCCCAGATTAATTATAATAATAATAATAATAATAATGAATTTTATTTAAAGGTGCCTTTCAAAACACCCAAAGTCACCTTACAACAGTTAAGATATAGGCATAAAAATATATACAAGTACAAACACAACAATACAGGCGCAACATACTTTATAGAACATATCATAAAATAGTCTGAGTAAAAAGACTTATATTTTGATTTATAATTCAATTCAATTCAGAAAACTTTTGGCAATTAAAGGCACGTAAGCAGCATGAAGGGCATAATAATAATAATAATAATAATAATAATAATAATAATAATAATAATAATAATAATAAAGATAATAAGATATTAGTTTGCAGGTTCTCAGAATTGTGGATATCAAGTGGGAGAGAGTTCGAGGGGCAACATAGCTAAAAGATGGAGCTCCCATGGTAGTTAAACATATACGAGGTACCACGAGGGACATTGAAGATGTTGATCTAAGTGTACATGAAGGAATATATGACTGCAAAAGTTCAGTAAGATATGAAGGTGCAAGATTGTGAAGCGCCTTATAAGTAAGTAACAGATTTTTGAAGTCTACTCAATACTTCATTGGAAGCCAGTGCAGCTGCTGGAGAACTGGAGAGATGTGCTCAGTGGAAGAGGTTCTGGTAAGGACATGAGCTGCAGAGTTCTGAATCATTTAGTTTATGCAGCATTTTAGATGGAAGACCAGTGAGAAGGGCGTTACAGTAATCAATTCATGAAGTGACCAGTGTATGAATAAGAACTGCTGTGTTATTAGTTGTGAGATGGTAGAGACGGTTAATATTACGCAGGTGGAAGTATGCATATAATGTTATTAATATGGGCTTCACAAGACTATGTGCTATCTAAGATGACACCCAGACTTTTTACCTGCAAGGAAGGGCTGATTACATTCTTTTCAATAGCCACAGAAAAACAATTAGAATTAGCCAAAACAGATCTAGTCCCAATGAGTAGGGCCTCAGTGTTGGCACTGTTCAACTTCAAGAAATTGTCTGAAAGCCAATTTTTAATTTCAGCCAGACAGGAAGATAGGGAAGGTGGAGGAAAAAAGCCAGTGGGTTTAGTGGATAGGTAGAGTTGGGTGTTGTCTGCGTAGCAGTGGAAATGAACACTGTGCCGGCTAAAAATCTGGCCAAGAGGTAGTATATATATAATAAATAAAAGTGGGCCTAGGACAGAACCCTGGGGAACAGCAGTAGTGACTGTAGATGATTTTGATTGAAAACTGAATAAACTGAGTGTGACCAGAAAGGTATGACCTAAACCAAGACAGAGGGGTGCCAGTGATCCTGACACAAACTAGCCTGTCGAAGGGAATATTATGCGAAATGGTATCAAAGGTTGCACTCAAGTCGAGCAGCACTAATATAGTTAATAAACCAGAGTCTGCTGTCAACAATAGGTCATTAGTGATTTTAACTAAGGCAGTCTCAGTACTACGGTGGGGACAAAAACCGAATTGAAATTGTTCAAATTAACTGTTATTGAATAAATGGTTGTGAAGTTGGGTCAAAACACACTTTTCTAAGATCTTAGAAATGAACAGTAGATTTAAAATTGGATGGAAATTATCAAGATTTGATGGATCATCCCCTGGTTTCTTAAGTATAGGAGTAATAATAGCAGATTTAAGAGAAGAGAGTAGAGAAGCAGAAGTAAGTGAAGAGTAAATAATTTGAGTAATTAAAGATGACGAGCGGGTGAACATGCTTTTATTAAAGGAGTTAGTAGGTAGGGGATTGAGCAAGTGATTGGTTTAGATTTTCTTATAAGGCAAATAACCTTAGTAACAGAAGGTAGAGTGACGGTAGAAAAAACAGAATCCAAAGTGAAAACCAGAAATTAAATGATTAATGTCAAAGTGTTACTACAGAATTAATAGTAAGTAGATGCTGATGGATATTTTTAACCTTAGACTCAAAGAAAGTCATAAAACGATTGCACAATTCAGTGGAATACATATTAGATGTAAAAAGGTCAGGGGGTCGCAGAAAACTATTTACTACTGAGAAGAGGGATCTGGAATTTCCTTCATGAGCTCCAATTATATTAGAATATTAGTCAGACTTAGCTTTAGACAAAGCCTCCTTATAGTATTGAATATGTTCAGCATGCATTTCTTTGTGAACAGTGAGGCCAGACTTGGCGAACAAACGTTCTAATTTTTTAAGTGCTCGTAGTTCAGATGTAACCCAAGGTGCAGAGTGTGTAAAGTAAACAGTACGAGTTTTCACAGGTGCAAAATCATCTAAAATCATACATAGTCCATCAATGTAATAAGGTAGCAGTTCGTCAGCAGCAGTGAAGTTAGCTTTGATGGAAAAGATAGCAAGTTTGTCAGAGAGAGCAGATACATCAATGTTATTAACATTCCAAAAGATGACACCGATTTACCTTAAAAACTACCAGTTGGGCACAAAAAGACAACAGTAGATGATCAGGAATAGACAAGTCAGAAACATTGCAATTATAAGGTGTAATACCACAACAGCAAACAACATCTAAAATGTGGCCTTTGTTTGAGTGAGTTTGCAGTCTGTTAAATTGCTGCATACCTAAGCTTTCCAAGCACAATAGAAATTCACTAGTGCATTGCTGACATTGTCTATATGGATGTTAAAATCACCCAAATAATAACATTTGGAGACATGGAACATAAATAGGTCAAGAATCCATAGTTCAGCTGAAAAGGCAGTATTAGCCCTGGGAGGGCGGTAAATGGTTGTGAGGATAGTGGGAATCACCCCATTGATTTGTAAGGCGATGCATTCAAATAAGGAATACGTAGGTACAGTTAGCTGAGTTATTTTCCATTTCTCTTTATAGAATATCGCTAAGCCCCCTCCCCATCCTGTAGCACGGGGTTTACAAATAAAAACATACCCTGGGGGACAGAATGGTTAAGGTGAAAAAAGTCAGCTGGTTTCTTTTTCACCAAAGGTCCTTTAGTGGAGAGTGATCGAATATTTAATAGTCCAAAGGAAAAATTCTTTTTTCTTTTTAGTCATTGCCAGCTGATCTGGGCAGGTTGGTTTATACACCGTGATCAACAGTCCTTGTACGGCGCCACACCAATCATCGTTTAGATGACCAAAAAGACCGTATTGGGCACGAGTAATTGATGTTAAAACCGAGACACCGAGACCCCTGATGAATATATTTCCGACGTGAACGCAATATCTGGGTGAAGATGTAGAGCTGATGGAAATTCCAAATAAACGTGAACGGAGCCGAAGAAGTTCATGCCACCGAATACTGAAGCATCGACCAAACCGCAGGACGATCCAGATGTAGCTGATCTGTAACAACAGCTCGATGACCCTCATAGCAATTCCCCACAGCAGAGACACCGCCGAAGGAAACAAGCAAGTCAATCACAGAAAGTGTTAACACACAGGCTAGCCAATGGTAACATTCAACAAAAAGTCCAAGGTAATGTCAGAGCTCCCCGTAACCACCACGGTAAGCAGTGATTTATAAAACAGTAAAAAACAGCTAATAAAACAGTTAATACAGCTAGTAAACAGTTAATAAAAAAGTAATTAGTATAAAACTGAGATTTCCCCCAGAGCAGCAGCAGCTAGTAGCACCAGCGTTCACCTCGGAAGTATAGCGTTTGCATTAAATATAGCTTAAACTGCATTATATCCCAATTTGATTCTGTTTGGAAGGCTATTCCACCTTCACTTCTTTTAATGGTAGAAAATACAATTCCAACACCATCAGTTTCTACAACCCTTCCTTTACTTAATGTTAATGACAAAGATTTTAAAAAGCAAAATCTTACGAACAAATCACCTCACCAACATCATTTATCTGACTCTCTCAAACAGGAATACAATTAATCAGATTTTCTCCAAACAAGACGTTGATAAAATTAGAATTATGTATCTTACATTTCCTACAAAAGTAAAGAAATCCATTATATAATTCTCAACAATATCTATCCATCAAATGAGCTCTTGAGGAAAAGATTCAATATAGATCACAATAATTGTGTATTTGTGAGGATAATATAGAAAGAACCCAACACTTATTTATCTTCTGTGATTTCTTTTCAGATTTCTGGGATGATGGTCATGATTGGTTGGTCACTAAACCCCATGCCCTTCCACCCTTCACCTGAAATGATATTATATTTGGATGCTGCTGCTGCCTGATAATAAAACTGACTTTCTTGTTAATGTCATTTTATCACTTGGTAAGTTCTTTATTCACAAATCTAAAACCCTAAACATCAGACCTCTTTTTTCTGTTTTCATAAGAGACCTAGAAAATAATGTTCTCCTTTGCATAAAAAATGGAATAAAACTTCTTAATACATGCCATGAATTCAACATTATCAATAAAGATTAAATGGATCCTCTAGTATGTCTTGAGTAAGTGAGAAGATGGGTGATTACGCACTACTACATGTAATCCATATCAATGTAGATGTTAGGTAGATGCTTTAGTTGTCCAGTGAATCAGGTGTAATATGTCTAAAATGGTTCTTGAATGTTCCAGATGTTTTGAGCAGGTGTGGATGACATTGCTTTCTTCCTAGAGGAGTGCTGGGGTGGCATGAAACTCCATAATGATGTTTAGCACTCAGACAGAAATAAAGGGTCTAGAAATAATTTTTTATTTAAAGAGTTATTTTGAGTTTTCTGACTCTCTCTCTCTCTCTCTCTCTCTCTCTCTCTCTCTGTCTGGTCTTAATATACTGCTTTAATAAAACGTTATATTCTTTTTTTCAATTAAGGACCGAACTATAGCAGTAACAGCCCTCCACACAGAATTATAAAAACTGCAGCAAAAAGACTACTGCAATGGGCAGAAACAGAAGTGCAGAGTCCAATACTTTTAAAACATTATGCAAAAATAACTGTATTTTATAAATCAAACAAGTACATCTTGTATAAGCTAAAACACTGCTGTACTGACAGCCCTGAACATTCACTAAAGCTTTTATCTTTCCTGGTTTCTGGAACAGTGTTTATTCTTCTTTTCCAACAGGCAGTCTGCCTCCTGAACACACCGGGGAAAGAGTGATCACTGATCCAGAAACAAAGCTACTGTAGTTGGAGAAGGTGCTAGCCATGCTGATGGAGGCTTTTTAGTCTTACTCTGGAGAGTGAGTGAGATTGAGAAGTTCAGACTTTTATAGCCTGGTTGAAGCTTCCCACCACAGGCTCCAATGGAGTCACAGCAATTTCATGTTCTGTAAAATACCAAAATTTAGCATTTTCAGGACTTTTTAATGGGTTTGTGTCTTAAAGGTAGATTTTAGAGATTATGGGAACTCTGTGTGATTGGCAGGAGCATGGGAGGAACCCCATGCTCTTTTGGTTTCAGGTGTAAATTTCTCTATAGCAGGTCTTGGGGATGTTACCTACAGCAGGATCGTATGATCAGATCCACTGAAGGACTTCTTCTTCTTTGACCTGTTCAACTTCAGCTGCTTCAGGAATGTTCTGAGGTGGAATGTTATGATATGGTGTGTGTGTGTGTGTGTGATCTCAACATGTCATCATCAGACAGGATCTAATTTCAGAGGTGTGGCTGTTCCTCTGAAGGTCTGCTCAGTGTAAAGCAGCTTGAACAGTCCTGTGTTCACTCAGAATGTTCATACACAATGTCCACCTCCACAGAGTAACAGCACACTGTTGTCTGCAGTGAGTGAGAGGACACACACACACACACACACACACACACACACACAGTGGCTTCAGGTCTAGGAAAAACCCAGCTTCATTTAAACTCCTCATACACACAGTTACATCATCATCATCCTTCATTACTGTGGAAGTGTAGATACACAGAGTCTCACCTTGAACAAGCCACGCCCACTCCAGGTGCACAAACATACCAAAAAAACCAGGACAGGTCATGTGACCACTTCTTCCTATATATCTCTTTCTAATAAATCAATCTCATCGTCCTCTCACCTGTTTACCTTCAGGTGCTTCTGGAATGTTCTCCGCTCCAGGTGCTGTGTGTGTGTGTGTGTGTGTGAGAGGTGTGAGTGTGTGGAGTGTGTGGAGTGTGTGTGTGTGTGAGAAAGAGAGAGAGGTGTGTGTGTAGTGTGTGTGTGTGTGTGTACGTGAGAGGTATGAGTGTGTGTGTAGTGTGTGTGTGTAGTACGTGTGTGTGTTCATCTGTTTATCATTATTTTGTGACTTATTTTTTTAAGAAAAATTCAGAATAAAATTTTAAGTTTAGATTTTAAAGAATTGCTCTTCTTCCTGTTCTGTTCTTCTCCTTAGCCTGGGGTTCAGGGTATGGATGCTAATTCTGCTAGCGTGTGTCAGTGATGTTCAGAGGCGTGACATGAACCCTGACATTACCACAGTGTATTATTTCATTCCTGGATTCAGATTCCTTTGTTAAGACAGACTCGTCAGAACATGTCTAAACTTCCTCAGTACTGTGCTAATATTTCATGCGACTCTCACGTGTGGCTATCTCACACGGCCCTCACACACGGCCCTCACACACGGCCCTCACACACGGCCCTCACACACGACTCTCACACATGGCCCTCACACACGGCCCTCACACACGGCCCTCACACACGGCCCTCACACACGACTCTCACACATGACTCTCACACACGACTCTCACACACGGCCCTCACACACGGCCCTCACACATGGCCCTCACACACGGCCCTCACACACGGCCCTCACACACGGCCCTCACACACGACTCTCACACATGACTCTCACACACGACTCTCACACACGGCCCTCACACACGACTCTCACACACGACTCTCACACACGGCCCTCACACACGACTCTCACACACGGCCCTCACACACGACTCTCACACACGGCCCTCACACACGACTCTCACACACGACTCTCACACACGACTCTCACACACGGCCCTCACACACGGCCCTCACACACGGCCCTCACACACGACTCTCACACACGACTCTCACACACGGCCCTCACACACGGCCCTCACACACGACTCTCACACACGACTCTCACACACGACTCTCACACACGGCCCTCACACACGGCCCTCACACACGACTCTCACACACGGCCCTCACACACGGCCCTCACACACGGCCCTCACACACGACTCTCACACACGACTCTCACACACGACTCTCACACACGGCCCTCACACACGGCTCTCACACACGACTCTCACACACAACTCAAAAAACAGCTCAAAAAACAACCCCACACCATACCCCCCCACCACCACCACCAAACTGGCAACCACTAAACCCTGACCCCTCCATCAGATTGCCAGATGGAGAAGCGCGATTCGTCCCTCCAGAGAACGCGTCTCCACTGCTCTAGAGTCCAGTGGCGGCGTGCTTTACACCACTGCATCCGACGCTTTGCATTGCACTTGGTGATGTATGGCTTGGATGCAGCTGCTCGGCCATGGAAACCCATTCCATGAAGCTCTCTGCGCACTGTTCTTGAGCTAATCTGAAGGCCACATGAAGTTTGGAGGTCTGTAGCGATTGACTCTGCAGAAAGTCGGCGACTTCTGCGCACTGTGCTCCTCAGTGTGCGCTGACCCCGCTCTGTGATTTTACGTGGCCTACCACTTTGTGGACCGAGTTGCTGTTGTTCCCAATTGCTTCCACTTTGTTATCTTACCACTAACTGTTGATCATGGAATATTTAGTAGTATTTAGTAATATTCACTTACTGCACAGGTGGCAGCCTATCACGGTACCACGCTTGAATTCACTGATCTCCTGAGAGAGACCCATTTTTTCACAAATGTTTATAGAAGCAGTCTGCATGCCTAGGTGCTGGATTTTATACAACTGTGGCCATGGAAGTGATTGGAACACCCGAATTCAATGATTTGTCGGAGTGTCCCAAAACTTTTGGCAATATGGTGTAAATATCACACACTCCACCTGTACAGCTGACCTCATGGTGCAGTGTCCAGTCCTCTGTACAGCACTGAGAGTTAACACTTCAGTGGCTGAGGTGGTGTCCTGCCCGGGAATCAAACCTGGGACGAGCTAATTTAACTAGATAAATTACAAAAACTTAACTAGATAAATTAAAAGATTTAAATGTAAGTACTAACTCTAGAATGTATTTTTTTTTTAAATCAAGAAATTTGCTTGTTGATAAGATTGGCTAGTTTGGATGCTAGCATGACACACAGTTTTTGTTTATTAGCTGATGAGCCAGCAGTTTATAAAGTCAGCATTAGCTAGATTAGGACCAAAATCAGCTAGCAAACCTGCTATACCCTAACCGGAGGATGCTGATTAGTTTAATTTGCTATGAGGTTAATTTGTTTATGTAATAATATTAATCTTCTCGATGTGTTATTTGCATACTCCTTTTATTTATCTAGGCTTTAGCTTTGGGCTCAGGGTGTGACTTTTGATGGCGCTAACACAAGTGCTAGCATTATGTAAATGGTGACACAGCTAGTTATAGTGTGATTAAAACATCCTGAGTGTGAAAATAAACCTGATGAAATCAGAAATTAAATTAAATTTGTGTCTGAGAAAAAAAAACTGAACTGTTCTTGGTTTCCATCAGAAATGTTCCATAAATAATATTTAAGTATGCTTTAATAAAAATGAATAAATTATAAACTTTAATCTGATTTATAATCAGTGTTGTAATTTTCACTTTATGTATTATTTTGTTTTCCAACACAAACAATTAACAACCAAACTAATTATTATAAATAAAAATGTATCAATAAAAATCTATAAAAAGTATTGACATGTAGCTAATTATTATAGAGCTAGCTCTGGATTATTTGATGGAATCCAAAATCAACACCAGACACGTGAACTGCTTTGACTTGACTTTATATTTTCTCTGAGCATCGAGGAAACATCATGGGGCTTGAAGTCATCTCCTCACTGTATGGAGCTTCAGGATCTTTAACTGGTGATAGTTTTGCTCTCAGTAGTACTGGAGGAGCTGACCACTACCCCATCCACCACTTCCTCTGTGACGATCACCACCTTTCGATTGGTGAGGCTCGAGCTGGTTGTGGTGCTGGAAGAAAAAATAATGATGAGCAGTTAACATCTTAATAGTCTCCAAATCTACACAAATCACAGTTTTTATTCTGAAACACTCACATGGTGGTGGTTTCTCCATCCAGCAGTCTCCTGTACTCTGCGATCTCCAGCTCCAGTCTGGTCTTGATGTCCAGCAGCATCTGATACTCCTGAGCTTGGCGTGCGAGATCAGCACGAATGTGCCCCACCTGCTCCTCCAGACTCATCACCTGAACCTGATAGCCGGCGAGCATTTGTGCATAGCGGCTTTGTGTCTCAGTCAGAGTGTGTTCCAGAGACGCTTTCTAAACAGATGAATAAGAAGAAGAATATTTACAAAGAGAGTTTCAAGATTCACAAGAAATCAATGACCAGGATTAGTGATAATCTTCAGTGAACGTTTTTACAGTGTATTACACACATTTTCATAATGCTTAGTGACAGTTCTTTATCATAGTTAGCAAAAAATAAACCCTTATCTTAAGAAATTGTATGATATTGATTAGCATTCTGAGGATTAGCAAGAAATGAATGTAAAGGTTAGTAAAGGTTTTATATCACAGCATTGTGCTATGAATGTTGTTATTCTAAAATGAAGTGTCTGAAAGTTTGTGCTAAGAAGATCTCACCATGCTAATGTGTGACTGAAGTTCGATTTCCAGACTCTGAAGTGTGCGCTTGACCTCTGTGATTTCAGATCTGGACGTCTGGAGTGTTTCTGTGCTGATGGCCACCTCTTTGTTCAATGCTTCACTCTGTGAAGATAAAAATCATAAAATGAGTTAAAATTCTCAGAAAGATGCAGTTCTGAGCACTGAGTGTTAAGCATGCTCCAGCATCAGACTCACCTTGGTCTGGAACCAGGCCTCAATTTCTTTGTGGTTCTTAGTGGCCACGGATTCGTAATGCTCCCGGATTCCAGCCAAGATTGCTGTCAGGTCTTGCTGTGGTGCAGCATCCACCTCCACGTTCACCTGTCCACTCATCTGAGATTGGGCCAACTGGAGCTCCTACAGGAACATAGCCAAGACATGAGCTACTGATAGCATTGCATTCACAAAGACACAGTGAGGTGATGGAACTCCTCAGGGATCCCTTGGGTTTTTATTAAAGATAAGATTATTGCAATATCCTGAGTAATTGAGAATTATAATGATTTGCATCTATGTATGTGTCTAGGTTTGATGAAAATAGTTGAGGATCATGCCTCACCTCCTCATGGTTCTTGTTCAGATAGATCAGTTCCTCTTTCAGACCCTCAATCTGCAACTCCAGATTCGATCTGTCCAACGTAAAGTCATCCAGAACCTTCCTCAGCCCGGAGATGTCAGCCTCCACAGACTGCCTCATGGCCAGCTCATTCTCATACCTGAAACAATTATCAAAAATCAGTTTCCAGTTTCTTTCTGAAACACATGGAAAGGCCATTTTGAACACACACACACACACACACACACATATATATATATATATATATTTTTTTTTTTCTTTTTTAATTATTTATATTAAATTGTTGGAGAATCTGCTTAAAAATAAAGTTTCCAATTTTCCTGCAATACCAAACTGAACCACTAGGCAGCAAATACCAATCTGTTTCCCTATTTCCTTCTTCACATCACACCTTTTTATAAATATGTGATTTCAACACTCACTTTAGTCTGAAGTCATCAGCAGCAAGTTTGGCGTTATCGATGTTGAGGTACAGTTCTCCATTCACAGTCATAGCACTCTGAATCTACAAAAGAATCACAAACATAGTAAACATCAAGTAAAATATAGCTGTCTTTTAGTTTTTAGTGGTCACTACGATGACAGTGGAAGGCAGTAGTGAAGGAGCGGTTAGTGACTACCCTAATCCTTATGCCCAACATTTCTAGAATAATAACCTACTGCAGTATATTGTAATATACCAAGTGTGCTACATAAACACACTACTGTGACATAACTTCAGTACCCTAGTTAGTGCTTAAGGGAACAAGTTAAAGCCCTGCCATAGTAAGGATGTGTATCATGAGTGAATCAGGACCCTACCTTGGCCTGAAGATCTCTGATGGTGGCAAAATAGACAGAGTAGTTCCGGGCCTTGGGCGAGGCTTTGCTCTCGAGGAACTGATGGATCTTGTACTCCAGGTCAGCATTGGCTTTCTCCAGTGAACGCACCTTATCCAGATAGGAGGCCAGACGCTCGTTCAGGTTCTGCATAGCCTGCTTCTCATTAGCTGGAATATCAATGGCACTGGCAAGATTTAAGCCACCTTTAAAGCCGGAACTGGTGGTGGAGATGCACACTCCAGACCCTCCAGCTCCTCCATACACGCTCCTGGCCACTCGGGAGCTGCCAAGGCACAGGGTTGAGGAGGAGGAAGTGAAGCTGGGGCTTGTAAATGGGGTTGCCATGATAATGACGACGATGAAGAGCTCCTCTGGTCAGGCTCAAGAAGAATGAGCGGTGAGAAGAAACTACTGGCTGCTTTTAATCATGATAGGAAAGGTGGGTTTGAGGAAGAGAACAGGACATAATTCCTTAACAGAACATTCCTCAACCGCTCAAACTAGACCAACCTGTCCAAGTTGGACTGGACCAGAAAAGCCACCAGTAGTAATTTAAAAAGGTGGCACTATTTTTATGGTCAGAGGTCATACCAAAACTACATGATCTGGTCATCTCTGTCGTAAAGCACCTTTTCAGATATTTTCTAAGAATATTCTTCTAAGAAGGATACTGCTCTTTCCATAGTCTGGGTAATTTGTGGAGAGGGACTACATTGGAAAACATTGGTTAGTGTTTACTAGACACATACTGTATTTTAATGTGTGACCATGGATTATAAGGAATAGGTACTGATTCTAGCATAGATTCTGGACTGTGAGGAATTGGACATAAACAAGGTGCTTTGGGAACCACGTGTACTTGGGAACCAAGTATACTCTTGAGGTAGGGCTATATGTGGTTTTTAACAAAGTTAATTTATGAGTAGATTTCTTACCTGTGACTCGCCACTGCTGGATCTCAAGACATTGCTTGCACAGCAAAAATGGCTCAGCCCCATGATGGGCAAAGAAAAATGCTGTTGAGCTTGATCTACCAGTACTCTTAACTTGAGGGGCAAATGCAGACTGTAACTCCTGAATATTCATTGGCACCATGGAATTAAGCAGAACATCAGGTTTCTTCTGTAAAACACTGGACTCAGCAGAAGGTTTAGGATCCATATGGTGAACTTATCAAAACCATAACACTGGCAAAAGTATAAACCTGATCAGAATGTCAGAGCCATTAACAGGGTCCTGAGAACTGACTTTGCATTAAGCTACTAAAAATATACAGTATTAAAAGATGATGCTGTGAACAAGAAAGTGAGGTCATTCACCACAGGAAAGAATGGCATGGAGGGGGTATGTTCTGATCTGGTATAGCAATGAAAATTTTAATTTGTGTTGTGTAAACATTTAAACTGTAATTAGTGCACAGGAAATACAATTAAAAATAAAGCCTCAGGTGGGGAAACTGGTTAAATCATGAACACCACAGTGTCTGATAAGGATCTCAGACATCCAGGTGCGGTTATCTGGAAGGTGAGTCATATCAACTGGACGTCTTTCTAGATAGATAAAAATCTTTCACTACTCATCCAAGGAGCTTTTTTAGGCTGAGGAAGTGTCACACAGGTTCAAAGATCCTCCCCTCCCTGGATAGCCTTGTTAAGGGAACAAGGGGAAGGTGAGAGTAGGAGGAGATGTTAGGAGAAAGGGGAGTCATTAGGATGTATTGACCCTATAGAAGTAGGTAGAGAGTGTATTGAAATATCCCCCAACCCTCCGTCTCTTGGGTCATTACATCCTAATACTTTTTTTGTGTAATCCTGCCAACTTCCCTCAGAATGAAGAAGCAGCTCAGATGAGTAGCGAAACGTAGTCCCGTGACATAACAGTGACCTTAACTTTGAGTTACTTTAACCTTTAATACATTTTTAAAAGTTACATTCATATTGCATTTGCATTTGCAGGCTCATCATAAATTCTTTCACTCCTTCAATACATGTCAAATCATCCATCAATGAATCAGGCCATGACACTGATCTGCCCTGTTCCTCCCTGACTGCTGAAGCCACCATTTTATTATGAGAAACTACATTCTCAGGATTCCACTTCTCTTTCACTGGCACATTTTTACAATCTAACAATAGAAAAGATAACTCTAATCCTAAAAGGCATCTTTACAGTTGCTGAGAAGTGCAAAACACAATAACAAATCAGATAAAACAAGGACGAATCAGACAAAGCGGAAAAGGTAGGTATAGTTTGTGAATGGAATTCTTTCCTCTGATTGGATGAGACATCTGTCACTCAGGATATACAGGAAGTAGGAAATTGTGTATCTAACTTTATTCCTTGTACACATGGAATTCTGCCTTCCCTTTAAACGTTTTTTTCCCGGTAGTACAACTTTATTTATATATTTATATTTATAAGAAACTTGAGTTCATTCAGCACTACTTTGAGGAAGGATGTTCATATGGCATGATTTTGGATATACTGATAGTGCATCATGGTGTAAAGATTAATTTGCGATAAAAACAAACCTGAAGAAGGCAGGAATGTTCGGAAGACCAAACTATTCCAGATTAAAGGATGTAAGGAACGCTATAAGAGCAGAGTTGCATTCATACACACACCAATACACTTTCTACTGCTGCAGCCTGCTGGACTTCCTGTAGATCCTGAGTGACCGATGTCTCGTCCAATCAGAGGGAAAAATTCCATTCACACATTAAACCCACCTCTTACACCTCTTACACTTACACAATTCGTCTTTGTGTTTTTCTTATTGTTATTTTGTTTTCTACTTCTCAGCCACCATACATCTTGTCCTGTAATCCTACCACCTGTCAACTGGACCATTCCTCCCCCATGCCATGCGACTCTTTGATTCCACTCTGGGGAAAACGTCAGTGCTGACATCACTCACTGTCCTGAACTGTATTTCAAACTGTACACTATGCACCTTAACACTGGTTTGCACAGGACTCTTTAAAAGACTCAGTTTTTGCACAGACTCCAAAACATTATTAGGGCCCAAGCACTAGCAGTGCAGAGCGCCCTCTTGTTCTTCTAAGGATTATTATTAGTATTTATTTATTTATTTATTTATTTTTTCAATCATCCGGGCACTTTTGCGGGTCTTAACATGCTCAAAAACTCCTGAAAATCAGGAGACAGGTTGGAATCTGTGGCCATTAGGACGTCACTGTGGCTCGGCCCTGGGCGTGGCACACACCCGTCACAGCGCCCCCTGGAAAATCTTGCTGCATAGCTGATACACACTTGCACATATCCATGTAAAACTTGGAAGTCAGTTATTTTGAGTTGTTTGCAAAATGCACCCAATGGAATTTGAAATACTCCTCCCAGGCTAATATGATCTCAAGACAGTGATACAACCGCCACCAAACCCAGGCTAATATGATCTCAAGACAGTGATACAACCGCCACCAAACCCAGGCTAATATGATCTCAAGACATTATTATAACCGCCACCAAACCCAGGCTAATATGATCTCAAGACACTGATACAACCGCCACCAAACCCAGGCTAATATGATCTCAAGACATTGATACAACCGCCACCAAACCCAGGCTAATATGATCTCAAGACAGTGATACAACCGCCACCAAACCCAGGCTAATATGATCTCAAGACATTGATACAACCGCCACCAAACCCAGGCTAATATGATCTCAAGACAGTGATACAACCGCCACCAAACCCAGGCTAATATGATCTCAAGACACTGATACAACCGCCACCAAACCCAGGCTAATATGATCTCAAGACATTATTATAACCGCCACCAAACCCAGGCTAATATGATCTCAAGACACTGATACAACCGCCACCAAACCCAGGCTAATATGATCTCAAGACATTGATACAACCGCCACCAAACCCAGGCTAATATGATCTCAAGACAGTGATACAACCGCCACCAAACCCAGGCTAATATGATCTCAAGACATTGATACAACCGCCACCAAACCCAGGCTAATATGATCTCAAGACAGTGATACAACCGCCACCAAACCCAGGCTAATATGATCTCAAGACACTGATACAACCGCCACCAAACCCAGGCTAATATGATCTCAAGACATTATTATAACCGCCACCAAACCCAGGCTAATATGATCTCAAGACACTGATACAACCGCCACCAAACCCAGGCTAATATGATCTCAAGACACTGATACAACCGCCACCAAACCCAGGCTAATATGATCTCAAGACACTGATACAACCGCCACCAAACCCAGGCTAATATGATCTCAAGACATTATTATAACCGCCACCAAACCCAGGCTAATATGATCTCAAGACACTGATACAACCGCCACCAAACCCAGGCTAATATGATCTCAAGACATTATTATAACCGCCACCAAACCCAGGCTAATATGATCTCAAGACATTATTATAACCGCCACCAAACCCAGGCTAATATGATCTCAAGACATTATTATAACCGCCACCAAACCCAGGCTAATATGATCTCAAGACATTATTATAACCGCCACCAAACCCAGGCTAATATGATCTCAAGACATTATTATAACCGATACCAAACCCAGGCTAATATGATCTCAAGACATTATTATAACCGCCACCAAACCCAGGCTAATATGATCTCAAGACATTATTATAACCGCCACCAAACCCAGGCTAATATGTTCTCAAGACATTATTATAACCGCCACCAAACCCAGGCTAATATGATCTCAAGACATTGATACAACCGCCACCAAACCCAGGCTAATATGATCTCGACATTGATACAACCACCACCAAACCCAGGCTAATATGATCTCAAGACATTATTATAACCGCCACCAAACCCAGGCTAATATGATCTCAAGACATTATTATAACCGCCACCAAACCCAGGCTAATATGTTCTCAAGACATTATTATAACCGCCACCAAACCCAGGCTAATATGATCTCAAGACATTGATACAACCGCCACCAAACCCAGGCTAATATGATCTCGACATTGATACAACCACCACCAAACCCAGGCTAATATGATCTCAAGACATTATTATAACCGATACCAAACCCAGGCTAATATGATCTCAAGACATTGATACAACCGCCACCAAACCCAGGCTAATATGATCTCAAGACATTGATACAACCGCCACCAAACCCAGGCTAATATGATCTCAAGACATTGATACAACCGCCACCAAACCCAGGCTAATATGATCTCAAGACATTGATACAACCACCACCAAACCCAGGCTAATATGATCTCAAGACATTATTATAACCGCCACCAAACCCAGGCTAATATGATCTCAAGACATTATTATAACCGCCACCAAACCCAGGCTAATATGATCTCAAGACATTATTATAACCGCCACCAAACCCAGGCTAATATGATCTCAAGACATTATTATAACCGATACCAAACCCAGGCTAATATGATCTCAAGACATTGATACAACCGCCACCAAACCCAGGCTAATATGATCTCAAGACATTATTATAACCGCCACCAAACCCAGGCTAATATGATCTCGACATTGATACAACCGCCACCAAACCCAGGCTAATATGATCTCAAGACATTATTATAACCGCCACCAAACCCAGGCTAATATGATCTCAAGACATTATTATAACCGCCACCAAACCCAGGCTAATATGATCTCAAGACATTGATACAACCGCCACCAAACCCAGGCTAATATGATCTCGACATTGATACAACCACCACCAAACCCAGGCTAATATGATCTCAAGACATTATTATAACCGATACCAAACCCAGGCTAATATGATCTCAAGACATTGATACAACCGCCACCAAACCCAGGCTAATATGATCTCAAGACATTGATACAACCGCCACCAAACCCAGGCTAATATGATCTCAAGACATTGATACAACCGCCACCAAACCCAGGCTAATATGATCTCAAGACACTGATACAACCGCCACCAAACCCAGGCTAATATGATCTCGACATTGATACAACCGCCACCAAACCCAGGCTAATATGATCTCAAGACATTATTATAACCGCCACCAAACCCAGGCTAATATGATCTCAAGACATTATTATAACCGCCACCAAACCCAGGCTAATATGATCTCAAGACATTATTATAACCGATACCAAACCCAGGCTAATATGATCTCAAGACATTGATACAACCGCCACCAAACCCAGGCTAATATGATCTCAAGACATTGATACAACCGCCACCAAACCCAGGCTAATATGATCTCAAGACATTATTATAACCGATACCAAACCCAGGCTAATATGATCTCGACATTGATACAACCGCCACCAAACCCAGGCTAATATGATCTCAAGACATTATTATAACCGATACCAAACCCAGGCTAATATGATCTCAAGACATTATTATAACCGATACCAAACCCAGGCTAATATGATCTCAAGACATTGATACAACCGCCACCAAACCCAGGCTAATATGATCTCAAGACATTGATACAACCGCCACCAAACCCAGGCTAATATGATCTCAAGACATTATTATAACCGATACCAAACCCAGGCTAATATGATCTCGACATTGATACAACCGCCACCAAACCCAGGCTAATATGATCTCGACATTGATACAACCGCCACCAAACCCAGGCTAATATGATCTCGACATTGATACAACCGCCACCAAACCCAGGCTAATATGATCTCGACATTGATACAACCGCCACCAAACCCAGGCTAATATGATCTCAAGACATTATTATAACCGCCACCAAACCCAGGCTAATATGATCTCAAGACACTGATACAACCGCCACCAAACCCAGGCTAATATGATCTCAAGACACTGATAATGTAAGTCGATGAGGGATTTTTGATCTCAAACGGTTCAGCCGTGAGAAGCCCTTAAACTTACGGTGAATAAAACAAAACAGGAAGTGGCTAATAACTTCGGTGTACATTAAGTGATCTACATGAAACCTTAGGATTATGTTAAGCATTGAAAGCTGATCACACGGACATGACTACTATGAGTCTCGGTCATAGCGCCACCAACTGGCAGCAGGAAGTGTGTCACTTTTTGAAATCTCTAATATTTTCTCCCTTACTTTGATCTGATTTAGTTGAAAATCAGTCAGGATAATGACAAGACATGGCTGATGTGAAACTGTGAAGGAATTTGTGATACCTTGAATCGTGTTACTATGAAGACGATTCACATGAGAACATAATAGAAGAAAATGAATCTTCTCATATCTTATGAGTGGAAAGGCCTAATGTTCCAAAATATTTCACATAGAGAGTGTAAATGTTTATGAGAAAGTCCAGTGTGGCTGGTCCCTGGGCGTGGCACAGGGCTGTCACAGCGCCCCCTGGAACTTTGTCAGAAATATAGCTGCACAGCTCATCTTCACTTGCACGTATATCCATGAGAGCCGGTATACATTTAGATCTCACTGAGCTAAATGATGTTCATCCACCTGTCATGGGATCTGCTCAACAGGAAGTCAGTTATTTTGGGATGTTTGAAAAATGCACCCAATGGAATTTGATATACTCCTCCTAGGGGATTTGTATGATTTTGATCAAACAGGGTCCAATATGATCTGAAGACATTGAGCATGCAACCTTGCCAAGGGATTTTTGATATCTCAAACGGTCCAGCCGTGAGGAGCCCTTAAACTTATGGCAAATAAAAGAAAACAGGAAGTGGCTAATAACTTCTGTGTACATTGAGTGTTGTACATTAAACCTCAACATAATGTTAAGAGAAGAAAGCTGATCACAGAGATATGACAAGTCATAGCGCCACCAACTGTCAGCAGGAAATGTGTCACTTTTAGAAATCTAATGTATTGTCCCTTACTTTTACTTGATTTTCACATCACATGGCTGATGTGAAACTGTGAATTTTTGATATTATGAATGATGTTGCTACGGTGAGGACATAATAGAAAAAAATTAATGTTCTTATAGCTTAACAGTGGAAAGTCCTATTGTTTCAAAACATTTCACATATAAAGAACAAGTGGTTGTGAGTAAGTTGGCTTAATTTCATGATTTTGTGCCTTGGCTCACAACAAATTTTTACATTCATCAGTCTATTAACTAGACATGGTTTTGGCCTGACTCCTGCAGTACTAGACTATGTCCACTAGATGGATGAAGCTCTTTCCCCTTTATTTATTTATTTTTTTAAATATGGCTTCATGTTCACAATTTATACACTACTCACAAAAAGTTAAGGATATTGGGTTGGCTTTTGGGTGAAATTTCAGGATGCACCTAAAATGCACTATAACCTTTCCAGGTGAACTTAATTTGACCTTCTCTACCCTTCTGAATGCACATGTCCAACTGTTCAGTGTTTCAGTACTTTCTGCAGAACTTGCTGTTCAAAATTCACAACTGGTGTTTGATCCATGAATCGACCAATAAATTTTCTGGTTCCATTAGAATTGGTATTTAAACAGTCCTCTTCATCATGCTGTTCACATTTTGACATCATGAGACCAAGACCACACCTAACAATTGATCAACAGAACCTCACCATTGTGAGGCTTCAAACAGGATGTTCTCAGAGGGAAGTGGCCACTGAGCTTAGAGTGTCACAGAGTGTCATCAGCAGGTTGGGACAGAGATACAGAGAGACTGGAAGAGTCACAGAAAGGCATAGAAGTGGACGTCCTTTGGCCACATCCCACATTAATGACCGCTTCATTGTGAACAGTGCCCTGTGGAACCGGATGATGAATGCCGCTCAACTCCAGGCACATTTAAGGGAGGTGAGAGGAACCCAAGTGTCACGTCAGACCATTTGAAACATTTACATCAGCATGGTCTGCGTGCTAGACGACCTGCAAGGGTACCTGACCACACCTCCAGGCACAGGCGTCGGGCCAGGGAGCATTTATGCTGGACGAGGGACCAGTGGGCCTCAGTGCTGTTCTCTGATGAAAGTCGATTCACGTTGAGCAGAAATGATGGCCGTCAACAATGTTGGAGACGTCAAGGAGAGCGCTATGCATCAGCCACTGTTGTGGTGGTGTTACAGTCTGGGCAGGTGTGTCTCCTTGTGAATGGTACAGTGACAAGCCAATACTACCCGAATAACATCATTAATCCAGTCATTGTGCCCCTGCATGAACAACACAGGCCTAATTTCATCTTCATGGACGACAATGCTCCAGCTCATCGAGGTCGCATCATTAGGGAACGGCTGCTGGAGGCTGGGGTACCTCAAATGGAGTGGCCTGCACTTTCTCCAGACCTGAATCCCATAGAAAACCTCTGGGATCAGCCGAGTCGCCGTGTAGAGGCTCGTAACCCTGCACCCCAGAACCTCAATGACCTGAGGGCCGCCCTTCAAGAAGAGTGGAATGCCATGCCTCAGCAGACAATAAGTCGACTCGTGAACAGCATGAGATCGTCGTGGTCAAGCTGTAATTGATGGTCAAGGGCACATGACAGATTATTGAGACATTGAGATTTTTTGTTGTGGTATACCCACCACTGTTGTTGGCTTTTGTTTCAATAAATTGTTTGAGATGAGGAAATCACCATTGCAGCTTCTACTTAAATGCCCTACTTTCATGATATAATATCACTGTAGTGTGAACTTTTTACATTTTCCATAAATTTCACCCAAAAGCCAAATAACTTTTTGTGAGTAGTGTATATACAGAGTCAACCGAAAAATATATATACACTTCAGGAAAAGAAAAAATAGTATGATGTATATTATATTAGTGTAATATTATTAAAATTACCATATTGTTATCATAATATCATCATATATATCATTCTATAACATATAGCAATAAATTTAGTAATAAAATATTTATACAAATTTTTCTTTTCCTGAAATGTGTATACATTTTTCTGGGTGACTCTCTCTCTCTCTCTCTCTCTCTCTCTCTCTCTCTCTCTCTCTCTATATATATATATATATATATATATATATAACCTGATATAGTAATATAGTGGGAGGAGAGGGAGAGTCATTGTCCCTTTTGACATCACTGGACATTGCTATTATCTGTTTCATTACACCAAACTGTCACTTTTGCCCTTATATAGTTTAGAGGGAGAGGCAGTTTTCTTTTTGCCATCAGTGGACTTTGATTCAAGATTCAAGATTTAAGAAGCTTAATTGTTATTTCAACCACATATATCTGACGCAGTTCATAGTGAAATGAAATAACGTTTCTCCAGGACCTGGTGCTACAGAAACATACAACAACAAAGTTCAACACAAAAAAACACCAGAAGATTGTCTTAGCCACGTAAAGTGCACAGTGTGCAGCTAGGTGCAAACAGAGCATAGACAAGACAGTGCAAAAGACAATAAATACAAGAAAGACAACACAAAAGAACACAGGACACTTAGCACCAAAAAGAAAGAAAAGAACATGTGTAATGGATTGTAAGTGAAATAAAATAAGATAAAATGAAATGATGTAAAAAAATATTGTGCAGAAATATTGTGCAAAAATACACAGCAGCGGTTGAGGTAGTGCAAATAGAATAAACATAAATATAACTATAGCAGCGGATGACTGGTAGAGGTAGTGCAGTAAGTAATGAACAATATAAATTATGTGTGTGTGTGTGTGTGTGTGTCCACACAGTCGAGAGAGAGTGTGTGTGTTGTATATGTGTGTGAGAGAGACAGAGAGTTGTATACAGTTCAGTACTGAGTGAGTGTGTGTGCGTGTGTGTGTGAGTGTGTGTGTGTGTGTGTGTGTGTGTGTGTGAGTGTAGAACAGTTCATTCCTGGGTGTTGAGGATCCTGATGGCTTGAGGAAAGAAACTGTTACACAGTCTGGTTGTGAGGGACCGAATGCTCCGGTACCTCTTTCCAGATGGCAGGAGGGCGAAGAGTGTGTGTGAGGGGTGCGTGGGGTGTGTAAGAGTGTGTGTGAGGGGTGTGTGGGGTGTGTAAGAGTGTGTGTGAGGGGTGTGTGGGGTGTGTAAGAGTTTGTGTGAGGGGTGTGAGGGGTGTGTGGGGTGTGTAAGAGTGTGTGTGAGGGGTGTGTGGGGTGTGTAAGAGTGTGTGTGAGGGGTGTGTGGGGTGTGTAAGAGTGTGGGTGAGGGGTGTGTGGGGTGTGTAAGAGTTTGTGTGAGGGGTGTGTGGGGTGTGTAAGAGTTTGTGTGAGGGGTGTGTGGGGTGTGTAAGAGTGTGTGTGAGGGGTGTGTGGGGTGTGTAAGAGTGTGTGTGAGGGGTGTGTGGGGTGTGTAAGAGTGTGTGTGAGGGGTGTGTGGGGTGTGTAAGAGTTTGTGTGAGGGGTGTGTGGGGTGTGTAAGAGTGTGTGTGTGGTGTGTGGGGTGTGTAAGAGTGTGTGTGAGGGGTGTGTGGGGTGTGTAAGAGTGTGTGTGAGGGGTGTGTGGGGTATGTGAGGGGTGTGTGGGGTGTGTAAGAGTGTGTGTGAGGGGTGTGTAAGAGTGTGTGTGAGGGGGGTGTGGGGTGTGTAAGAGTGTGTGTGAGGGGTGTGAAAGAGTGTGCGTGAGGGGTGTGTGGGGTGTGTAAGAGTGTGTGTGAGGGGTGTGTGGGGTGTGTAAGAGTGTGGGTGAGGGGTGTGTGGGGTGTGTAAGAGTTTGTGTGAGGGGTGTGTGGGGTGTGTAAGAGTGTGTGTGAGGGGTGTGTGGGGTGTGTAAGAGTGTGTGTGAGGGGTGTGTGGGGTGTGTAAGAGTGTGTGTGAGGGGTGTGTGGGGTGTGTAAGAGTTTGTGTGAGGGGTGTGTGGGGTGTGTAAGAGTGTGTGTGTGGGGTGTGTGGGGTGTGTAAGAGTGTGTGTGAGGGGTGTGTGGGGTGTGTAAGAGTGTGTGTGAGGGGTGTGTGGGGTATGTAAGAGTGTGTGTGAGGGGTGTGTGGGGTGTGTAAGAGTGTGTGTGTGGGGTGTGTAAGAGTGTGTGTGAGGGGTGTGTGGGGTGTGTAAGAGTGTGTGTGAGGGGTGTGTGGGGTGTGTAAGAGTGTGTGTGAGGGGTGTGTGGGGTATGTAAGAGTGTGTGTGAGGGGTGTGTGGGGTGTGTAAGAGTGTGTGTGTGGGGTGTGTAAGAGTGTGTGTGAGGGGTGTGTGGGGTGTGTAAGAGTGTGTGTGTGAGGGGTGTGTGGGGTGTGTAAGAGTGTGTGTGAGGGGTGTGTGGGGTGTGTAAGAGTGTGTGTGAGGGGTGTGTGGGGTGTGTAAGAGTGTGTGTGTGAGGGGTGTGTGGGGTGTGTAAGAGTGTGTGTGAGGGGTGTGTGGGGTGTGTAAGAGTGTGTGTGAGGGGTGTGTGGGGTCAGCCACAATGCTGTTAGCTTTGCGGATGCAGCGTGCGGTGTAAATGTCTGTGATAGAGGGGAGAGAGACTCCAATGATCTTCTCAGCTGTCCTCACTATCCCCTGAAGGGTCTTGTGATCTGAGACGGTCCAGTTCCCAAACCAGGCAGTGATGCAGCTGCTCAGGACGCTCTCCATGGTCCCTCTGTAGAACACAGTCAGGATGGGGGAGGGAGATGGGCTTTCCTCAGCCTCCTCAGGAAGTAGAGGTGCTGCTGGGCTTTCTTGGTGATGGAGCTGGTGTTGAGTGACCAGGTGAAGTTCTCCGCCAGATGGACAACAAGGAATTTGGTGCTCTTGACGATCTCCACAGAGGATCCGTCGATGAACAGAGGAAAATGGTCACTCTGTGCTCTCCTGAAGTCAACAACCATCTCTTTAGTCTTGTCGACGTTCAGGGAGAGGTTGTTGGCTCTGCACCAGGCTGTTAGATGTTGCACCTCCTCTCTGTATGCTGACTCGTCGTTCTTGCTGATGAGACCCACCACGGTCGTGTCATCGGAGAACTTGACGATGTGGTTGGAGCTGTGCATTGCTGCACAGTCGTGAGTCAGCTGAATGAACAGCAATGGACTGAGCACACAGCCCTGAGGTGCTCCAGTGCTCAGTGTGGTGGTACTGGAGATGTTGTTCTTGATCCGGACTGACTGAGGTCTCCCAGTCAGGAAATCCAGGATCCAGTTGCAGAGAGAGGTGTTCAGGCCCAGGAGACTCAGCTTCTCAATCAGCTGCTGAGGGATGATTGTGTTGAATGCTGAACTGAAATCTATGAACAGCATTCGAACGTAGAAGTCTTTACAGTCCAGGTGTGTGAGGGCCAGATGGAGGGTTGTGGTGATGGCGTCTTCCGTGGAACGGTTAGGACGATACGCAAACTGCAAGGGGTCCAGCAAGGGTGGTAGCTGTGACTTGATGTGCCTCATGACAAGCCTCTCGAAGCATTTCATCACGATTGGTGTGAGTGCGACGGGACGATAGTCACTGAGGCAGGAAACCGTAGACTTCTTTGGCACAGGGACGATGGTCATTGTCTTGAGGCACGTTGGGATGAAGGAGCTGCTCAGCTAGATGTTGAAGATGTCAGTGAAGACATCTGCTAGCTGCTCTGCACAATCCCTGAGAACTCTGCCAGGAATGTTGTCTGGTCCAGCAGACTTCCGTGGGTTAACTCTGCATAGAGTTCTCCTCACGTCAGCCGTGGTGAGACAGAGCACTGGGTCATTAGGAGGAGGGATGGTCTTCCTCGCTGTTGTGTTGTTCTGTGCCTCAAACCGAGCGTAGAAGTCATTCAGCGTGTCTGGAAGGTGATCACTTTCATTACACCCAAATTGTCACTTTTGTCCTTTTGCTATTTCCCCTTTAAATGCATGTACCCACTGTGTCTGGTGTGCTTGGGTGGCAATAGCACCATTGCTTGTTCCCGATCATCATTGCTTGCAACTATATTTACCTTTAAAATTTTAGTATTTAGTATTTTTTATTATTTATTGCATGCCATATTACCTATTATACTGCTGGAAGTTGTCTATCTATCTATCTATCTATCTATCTATCTATCTATCTATCTATCTATCTATCTATCTATCTATCTATCTATCTATCTATCTATCTCAAAAGACCATCTCCCTTTCATTACTACTATCATTAATGGCTGCATAACTGTTGGTCATGAACTAAATGCATTAAAGAGAACAAGGTTTATTCCCATTCTGACAAAACCAGCTTTAGGTGACTGGATTGATATCTTCTGTTCTCCCTTTATACTCATTCTCTTGTTGAGGTCATTTCCTTACATTGGTTTCATAAATTCTATATGATTGACATTTCACACTTAGACACTATTGTATCTGCTCACATCTCAGAATGCCTTAATCAAATATTGTATGACAGATATCTCATCATGGATTGCAGCTCATCAGATAAAATTTACAAGCAAAACTGAAATTCATCCTTATATATGCATTCACAAGAATCTTGTGGTCTCCATGGATGACTCTCTAATCTCAACTTTGGTCACTATGCACAACCTTATGGTAACAGTGGACAATCAACGGTCCTGCTTCTCTCACATTTCTAATCTTATATACCCATGCTGATTTCCCCTTTACAATATCAGAAGGATTTGTCAGTTTCTATACACACAGGTCACTCAAGTGCTTATTCAGTCCCTTTTCAAGGCTCAACTTCTTTCTTCCTCATACACCATCCTGTTGCTGCGATCCCTCCACTGGCTTCCTGTAGCTGCTGCATCAGATGTAAAATGCTTGCCTACAAAGATAAAATGGACCATCTCCCTCTTACCTCAAAGCTCTTATCACACCACACATCACCTCGCTTCCTCTGTTCCTCTAACACTGCTTGACTGGTCCCACAATCTCTCAGGGTACAAGGAAGGTACACATCAAGATTCTCAATATGATCAGCTGAGTCGCTGACAGAATTCAAACAACATCTAAAAATCTACTGCATCCTTTTGGTCTTTGACCAAATCTGTTTGTATTAGAGAGTCTGCCAATTTTAACTGAAGTTTTATCATCAAATAAAACACAGTCACTCTGCCACAGTCTTGATTAACCTGATTAAACTCTATTATATATCACAGAGATGCTTTTACCCGGTAGAGCAATATTAAAGAAATCTGACCCTCAGGGTTTTTTCAACAAGTATCCTTGATGAGCTGTGTAGGTTAGGTATGTGAGGTAATTTTAAAAAACTCTGCTTGCTATAATTAGATCTGCTATAAAGGCTTACATGGCCTTAGGAAGAACCTAATCTGTTCTGACAGATCAGATTTGGAGAATTGTTTCTGCCTTTCCTCATGCTTTTTGAAGTGGTCAGAATTGCAGTACCTAAACTAAATTAGTGGTGTAAATGAGATAAATGTAAGTGGTTAAGCGGTTGAGGCTCTGCGTTGTTAATCAGAAGACTGGGGTTCAAGGCCCAGCACTGCCAAGCTGCCAGTGTTGGGCCCCTGAGCAAGACCCTTAACTCTCCTTGTTCCAGGGGCGCTGCATCATGGCTGATCATGCACTCTGACCCCAACTCCCAAAGCTGAGATATGTGAAGAAAGAATTTCACTGTGCTGTAATCTGTATGTAACAAAAATGTAAACAGCTTCTTGCTCTGGATAAGGTGGTCAGCCATATGCTATAAATGTTTGTGGAAATGTTTTTACTTAGCTTATCCTGTTCTGGTTGCTGTTCCTCAGTGTGGATTGTATTGTATTGTCTTCTTTTTTTTCATGATTATTCAGGATCAAATGTAAAAATGATTAAATATGCAGATGACCTGACCATGTCTGTGCTATTAAAGAGAATGTGATGTATGGAGGGAGTGAAATCTTTCAAGCTTCTAGGTGTCCAGTTCATCTCCATAAATGGTATAACCAAATTTTCAAGAACAAATTTTCAATAAAAACTAGCATGGAGCAGAGCTTTTTACTACCTGTGGAACAGTCTTTACAGACTCAGACACAATCTTTTGGTTGAGACGTGATCAAAAACATATTTGTTTTGTGCTTTTTTTGTAATAATGTTTCTTTTAGGTAAAAATCTGTGAGGGTTCAATGAGAGAGTTTTGCTAAAATGAACAACAGACACATGAACTGCTTTGACTTGACTTTATTTTACTTGGTAAGCATCGAGAGATGTCCTGAATTTCACAGGTATGGAAATCATCTCGTCGCTGTGTGGAGACTCAGCATGCTTACTTGGTGATGGTTTTGCTCTCAGTAGTACTAGAGGAACTGACCACTTTACCATCCACCACTTCCTCTGTGACGATCAGCACCTTCCGAGTTTTTGAGCTCAAGCTCGAGCTGGTTGTGGTACTAGAATAGGAAATAAAGGCAGAGTGTTAACAGAAAGGTGAGGAGAGAAAACACTGAAATATTCTCCAAATGTAATGAAGTTTTCCCTGAAATACTCACGTGTTGGTTGCTTCTCCGTCCAGCAGTCTCCTGTACTCTGCGATCTCCAGCTCCAGTCTGGTCTTGATGTCCAGCAGCATCTGATACTCCTGAGCTTGGCGTGCGAGATCAGCACGAATGTGCCCCACCTGCTCCTCCAGACTCGTCACCTGAACCTGATAGCCGGCGAGCATTTGTGCATAGCGGCTTTGCGTCTCAGTCAGAGTGTGTTCCAGAGACGCTTTCTAAACAGATGAATAAGAAGAAGAATATTTAAAGAGAGTTTCAAGATTCACAAGAAATCAATGACCAGGATTAGTGATAATCTTCAGTGAATGTTTTTACAGTGTATTACACACGCTTTCAGAATGCTTAGTGACAATTTTTTTTATTATGGTTAGCAAAAAATAAATCCTTATTGTGAATATTAGAAATAAGTTGTATGATATTGATTAGCATTCTGAGGATTCGAAAGAAGTGAGTTTTATATCACAATGTTGTGTTATAAATGTTGTTATATTATAATGAATCGTGTCTGAAAGTTTGTGCTAAGAAGATCTCACCATGCTAAGCTGTGACTGAAGTTCAATTTCCAGACTCTGAAGTGTGCGCTTGACCTCTGTGATTTCAGATCTGGATGTCTGGAGTGTTTCTGTGCTGATGGCCACCTCTTTGTTCAGTGCTTCACTCTGTGAAGATAAAAATCACAAAATCACTTTAAAATTCTCAGAAAGATGCAGTTCTGAGCACTGAATGTTAAGCATGCTCACCTTGGTCTGGAACCAGGCCTCAATTTCTTTGTGGTTCTTAGTGGCCACAGATTCGTAATGCTCACGGATTCCAGCCAAGATTGCTGTCAGGTCTTGCTGTGGTGCAGCATCCACCTCCACGTTCACCTGTCCACTCATCTGAGATCGGGCCAACTGGAGCTCCTACAGGAACATAGCGAAGACATGAGCTACTGATAGCATTGCATTCACAAAGACACAGTGAGGTGATGGAACTCCTCAGGGATCTCTTGGGTTGATGAGGTCTAGGTGCTTTAATGTACTGCAATATGCTGTCTAGCTGATAATTGTGTAAAAACTGTGACATTTTGTTTGATGTATAACGTATAATGAAGTGGTTCTTTGTGTAGATCACTGAGGATCATCCCTCACCTCCTCATGGTTCTTCTTCAGATAGATCAGCTCATCTTTCAGACCCTCAATCTGCATCTCCAGATCCGATCTGGCCAATGTCAAGTCATCCAGAACCTTCCTCAGCCCGGAGATGTCGGCCTCCACAGACTGCCTCATGGCCAGCTCATTCTCATACCTGAAACAATAAAAAATATCTGTTTTACACCTGTGGTTTGTTTCAACCTGAGAAGGTCATATTGATGAAAAAGACACACTGGTGTACTTGTCCATGGTTGCATTTACTTAAAATCTAAGAGATTGTGTATAAAAAAATAGAAGCTTAATTACTGAACCAGAAGAAGAGTGGAGTTTAAACAACAACCTGTTACCTTCACTAGAGAATCATGGACACTACACAATGTTATAAATAAGTGTTTTGGATACTCACTTTACTCTGAAGTCATCAGCAGCAAGTTTGGCATTGTCGATGTTCAGGTACAGCCCTCCATTCACAGAAACGGCACCCTGAATCTACAAAATAATCACAAAGTTAATAATTACCATTTATATACCATATTTAATTTACAATAAAGTCTCAAAGTATAAAAGGTTCAATGGATGGGTGTGGTAGTGAAAGGTAATTGGGTGTAATAGAGGGGTGTGGCCTCTGTATAGAGAGGATATCAGATAATAGAGATGGATTTGCCCCTTGTATTAGGAAAGGACTATGTGAATAACATGGGTGTGGCCTCTGTACTGAGAGGGGATTGGGTGAAATGGAGAAAGAGATGAACTGCCTACAATTATGATTATATTATATGCTATTATATAGCATACCAGACATGCAGAGAGACAGGTAAACATGTATAGAGACAGGTGAATGTGCAGAGTGACAGATGAATGTATAATAAGGATGGATTCCAAAAATGATTGATGATATGAGGTCATTTTAAATGGTTTACAATATATAAGTATGAGTAAGTGAGCAGTGGGGTTAGACTGAAAGCAGGATCTTCATAAACAATGATAAACTAATCTGACCCAGTAGAGCCAAAGTGTCATCAATAGAATAGTGAGGAAGATAATATTGAGTAGCTATGCACTGCATCCTTAAACGATTAAACAATGCATTGTGGGATTCCATGGGTGCACCATATCCTCTCTACTATGACATGGCTACAAAGGCAGATTCCATAAATTGTGCATAATGGTTAATAAGGAAGGTGATTGTGAGAAAGTTGGAGCCATACCTTGGACTGGAGGTCAGTGATGGTGACAAAGTAGGCAGAGTAGTCTCGGGCAGCAGGGGAGGCCTTGCCATCCAGGAACTGGCGGATCTTGAGCTCCAGTTCAGCATTGGCCTTCTCCAGCGAGCGCACCTTCTCCAGGTAGGTAGCCAGGCGCTCGTTCAGGTTCTGCATGGTCAGCTTCTCATTGCCTGTAACATCGACGGCATCAGCGATGTTGAAGTCACTTCCGACACTTCTGGCAGTGGAGATGCGCACTCCATACCCTCCAGATCCTGAATACACACTGCTGGCTCCATGGCGCAGACCTGAGCTGCTTCTCAATAAACTGCCCCCGGCAACTGAAGAGGAGGAGACGAAGCTACCGGTGGAGAAACTGCTGGTCATGATGATCACAGTGTAGAACCTTTCTGCTCAAGCCGGAGAAGAACAAGTGGAGAGAGGAGTGAAGTGTCTGCTTTTAAAGCCTTAAAAAAGAGGTGTGGGTTTGAGGGGGAGAACTTCACAGAACATTCCTTGCCTCAGTGTGGAAACTCCTCAAACCAGACCAACCTGCCCAGAAGAAAGAAAGCCACCAGAGAAGCCACTGGTGGAATTTACACAGGTAACACTGCCTCCAGCTGCTGAGCATGTGGACAAGCCAATAGAAGAAGAAATGCTGTGGTGATCTTGCACAGGATGTCAAGAACTTTAACATTTAGAAATGAGACAAAAAGTAAAACAAGCATTTTTATTGCTTATTATTTGAAATTCATTCTCATTTCACTTTTATAAAATCAAGTTTTTTTTTATCTGTAAGTTACTTCAGCGATTTTTTTATATGCAGCCAGTTTAAAGAAAGCCTGAGGTGATGAAACCAATTTAACGCACAGATACCAATCATGCTTTACATTGTGGAGGGAACTGTTATTGCAGAAGTGAAGTAACTTTAAGCTCTAAGACGTTATTCATCAACTGTTCCTTTATTGGATGGAAAATAAAAGGCCATGATACTAATCTACCATTTAAAAAAAATAAAAAATAAATTCAAAATAACTGACCATGAAATCCAAATTAAATTTCCTGTAAGTCACATTAACCTCCAGAGTTGCTGTAAATATAATATAATATATAAATATGATATACAGAGTGGATATAAATATAACCATCTTAGATCTCTGATGCATTTCACTGAAAATTCTTGTTCTTAAAGCAGCTAAAAACACCAAGTTTAATGAAAATGATCTGCATTTGTGTGGACGTGATTCATCAGGGCATCAAAATGTCAGGTTTGACTGATCGTTAACATTCAGGTGTGTGTGTGTGTTATTACATCAAACACTTCTGTTTAAAGTGAGATGAGCTGATCCGTGTGGTGCTGGATGCTGGATGCCCCGGGGCCTGAGGGCCTTGTGGCTAACACACACACACACACACACACACACAAGGGGGTGTGTCGCTCTGGGGGTGCAGGTCTCCTGGGCCTTCAGCAAGTCTGGGCTAGAAAGTCTGGATTCCTTAGAAGATGTGTTCAGAGCTGAGGAATGTGAAAAACACACATGCAGGGTTTCATACAAAAGAGTTAAATATTTTTTTTGTAATTAAAGAGATTAATGATCTTCTTGTTGTCTACCACAACTTGAGGCTGAGGTTCTATAAATCTGTAGATTTTGTAAATATATACATGTGTATGATCTTCTGGAACACTGGAGGCCTGAGGCTTCATTAGCTGGGAGTAATGCAGATGAGACGTGATGAAATACATGTACACACACGCAGCTCACCAACACAAGGAAATCATTAAGTTCTGTGTAAATGCATCAAAATGTGTGTGTGTGTGTGTGTGTGTGTGTGTGTGTGCCAGAGTATGTAAATCTTGTAAATCTTTCTGTTTCTGTCTATCTCTCTCATACAAACACCAAAACTGTTCTTGTCAGTTTGATTAAAATACACTTTTTACATCTCAGTGCTGCAGAGTTCTCTGGATTCTGATTGGTCAGAAAGTGTTAATGAGCTTGTTCTAGTATTTTTTCTAGTGTTTCTATAGTAACAGCTCGTTCACAGGGACACTTCACTAATAACAGATCATTGATGTGGTGAAGTTTGTTTAAAAGTAAGGTGTGTGTGTGTTTATAGCTAAAAAGAGAGAGAGAATAAAGAGAGACTGCTGAGGGGACGAGTGTTTATAGCTAAAAAGAGAGAGAGAATAAAGAGAGACTGCTGGGGGACGAGTGTTTATAGCTGATAGAGAGAGAATAAAGAGAGACTGCTGAGGGGACGAGTGTTTATAGCTGATAGAGAGAGAGAACAAAGAGAGACTGCTGAGGGGACGAGTGTTTATAGCTGATAGAGAGAGAGAACAAAGAGAGACTGCTGAGGGGATGAGTGTTTATAGCTGATAGAGAGAGAATAAAGAGAGACTGCTGAGGGGACAAGAGTTTATAGCTGATAGAGAGAGAATAAAGAGAGACTGCTGAGGGGACGAGTGTTTATAGCTGATAGAGAGAGAGAACAAAGAGAGACTGCTGAGAGGACGAGTGTTTATAGCTGATAGAGAGAGAATAAAGAGAGACTGCTGAGGGGACGAGTGTTTATAGCTGATAGAGAGAGAATAAAGAGAGACTGCTGAGGGGACAAGTGTTTATAGCTGATAGAGAGAGAATAAAGAGAGACTGCTGAGGGGATGAGTGTTTATAGCTGATAGAGAGAGAGAACAAAGAGAGACTGCTGAGAGGACGAGTGTTTATAGCTGATAGAGAGAGAATAAAGAGAGACTGCTGAGGGGACGAGTGTTTATAGCTGATAGAGAGAGAATAAAGAGAGACTGCTGAGGGGACGAGTGTTTATAGCTGATAGAGAGAGAATAAAGAGAGACTGCTGAGGGGATGAGTGTTTATAGCTGATAGAGAGAGAGAATAAAGAGAGACTGCTGAGGGGATGAGTGTTTATAGCTGATAGAGAGAGAGAATAAAGAGAGACTGCTGAGGGGATGAGTGTTTATAGCTGATAGAGAGAGAATAAAGAGAGACTGCTGAGGGGATGAGTGTTTATAGCTGATAGAGAGAGAGAACAAAGAGAGACTGCTGAGAGGACGAGTGTTTATAGCTGATGGAGAGAGAATAAAGAGAGACTGCTGAGGGGACGAGTGTTTATAGCTGATAGAGAGAGAGAATAAAGAGAGACTGCTGAGGGGATGAGTGTTTATAGCTGATAGAGAGAGAGAATAAAGAGAGACTGCTGAGGGGACGAGTGTTTATAGCTGATAGAGAGAGAATAAAGAGAGACTGCTGAGGGGACGAGTGTTTATAGCTGATAGAGAGAGAATAAAGAGAGACTGCTGAGGGGACGAGTGTTTATAGCTGATAGAGAGAGAATAAAGAGAGACTGCTGAGGGGACAAGTGTTTATAGCTGATAGAGAGAGAATAAAGAGAGACTGCTGAGGGGATGAGTGTTTATAGCTGATAGAGAGAGAGAACAAAGAGAGACTGCTGAGAGGACGAGTGTTTATAGCTGATAGAGAGAGAATAAAGAGAGACTGCTGAGGGGACGAGTGTTTATAGCTGATAGAGAGAGAATAAAGAGAGACTGCTGAGGGGACGAGTGTTTATAGCTGATAGAGAGAGAATAAAGAGAGACTGCTGAGGGGATGAGTGTTTATAGCTGATAGAGAGAGAGAATAAAGAGAGACTGCTGAGGGGATGAGTGTTTATAGCTGATAGAGAGAGAGAATAAAGAGAGACTGCTGAGGGGACGAGTGTTTATAGCTGATAGAGAGAGAATAAAGAGAGACTGCTGAGGGGACGAGTGTTTATAGCTGATAGAGAGAGAATAAAGAGAGACTGCTGAGGGGATGAGTGTTTATAGCTGATAGAGAGAGAGAATAAAGAGAGACTGCTGAGGGGATGAGTGTTTATAGCTGATAGAGAGAGAATAAAGAGAGACTGCTGAGGGGACGAGTGTTTATAGCTGATAGAGAGAGAATAAAGAGAGACTGCTGAGGGGACGAGTGTTTATAGCTGATAGAGAGAGAATAAAGAGAGACTGCTGAGGGGATGAGTGTTTATAGCTGATAGAGAGAGAGAATAAAGAGAGACTGCTGAGGGGATGAGTGTTTATAGCTGATAGAGAGAGAATAAAGAGAGACTGCTGAGGGGACGAGTGTTTATAGCTGATAGAGAGAGAGAATAAAGAGAGACTGCTGAGGGGATGAGTGTTTATAGCTGATAGAGAGAGAGAACAAAGAGAGACTGCTGAGAGGACGAGTGTTTATAGCTGATAGAGAGAGAATAAAGAGAGACTGCTGAGGGGACGAGTGTTTATAGCTGATAGAGAGAGAGAATAAAGAGAGACTGCTGAGGGGATGAGTGTTTATAGCTGATAGAGAGAGAGAATAAAGAGAGACTGCTGAGGGGACGAGTGTTTATAGCTGATAGAGAGAGAATAAAGAGAGACTGCTGAGGGGACGAGTGTTTATAGCTGATAGAGAGAGAATAAAGAGAGACTGCTGAGGGGACGAGTGTTTATAGCTGATAGAGAGAGAATAAAGAGAGACTGCTGAGGGGACAAGTGTTTATAGCTGATAGAGAGAGAATAAAGAGAGACTGCTGAGGGGATGAGTGTTTATAGCTGATAGAGAGAGAGAACAAAGAGAGACTGCTGAGAGGACGAGTGTTTATAGCTGATAGAGAGAGAATAAAGAGAGACTGCTGAGGGGACGAGTGTTTATAGCTGATAGAGAGAGAGAACAAAGAGAGACTGCTGAGGGGATGAGTGTTTATAGCTGATAGAGAGAGAATAAAGAGAGACTGCTGAGGGGACAAGAGTTTATAGCTGATAGAGAGAGAATAAAGAGAGACTGCTGAGGGGATGAGTGTTTATAGCTGATAGAGAGAGAGAACAAAGAGAGACTGCTGAGAGGACGAGTGTTTATAGCTGATAGAGAGAGAATAAAGAGAGACTGCTGAGGGGACGAGTGTTTATAGCTGATAGAGAGAGAATAAAGAGAGACTGCTGAGGGGACAAGTGTTTATAGCTGATAGAGAGAGAATAAAGAGAGACTGCTGAGGGGATGAGTGTTTATAGCTGATAGAGAGAGAGAACAAAGAGAGACTGCTGAGAGGACGAGTGTTTATAGCTGATAGAGAGAGAATAAAGAGAGACTGCTGAGGGGACGAGTGTTTATAGCTGATAGAGAGAGAATAAAGAGAGACTGCTGAGGGGACGAGTGTTTATAGCTGATAGAGAGAGAATAAAGAGAGACTGCTGAGGGGATGAGTGTTTATAGCTGATAGAGAGAGAGAATAAAGAGAGACTGCTGAGGGGATGAGTGTTTATAGCTGATAGAGAGAGAGAATAAAGAGAGACTGCTGAGGGGACGAGTGTTTATAGCTGATAGAGAGAGAATAAAGAGAGACTGCTGAGGGGACGAGTGTTTATAGCTGATAGAGAGAGAATAAAGAGAGACTGCTGAGGGGATGAGTGTTTATAGCTGATAGAGAGAGAATAAAGAGAGACTGCTGAGGGGACGAGTGTTTATAGCTGATAGAGAGAGAATAAAGAGAGACTGCTGAGGGGATGAGTGTTTATAGCTGATAGAGAGAGAGAACAAAGAGAGACTGCTGAGAGGACGAGTGTTTATAGCTGATAGAGAGAGAATAAAGAGAGACTGCTGAGGGGACGAGTGTTTATAGCTGATAGAGAGAGAGAATAAAGAGAGACTGCTGAGGGGATGAGTGTTTATAGCTGATAGAGAGAGAGAATAAAGAGAGACTGCTGAGGGGACGAGTGTTTATAGCTGATAGAGAGAGAATAAAGAGAGACTGCTGAGGGGACGAGTGTTTATAGCTGATAGAGAGAGAATAAAGAGAGACTGCTGAGGGGACGAGTGTTTATAGCTGATAGAGAGAGAATAAAGAGAGACTGCTGAGGGGATGAGTGTTTATAGCTGATAGAGAGAGAGAATAAAGAGAGACTGCTGAGGGGATGAGTGTTTATAGCTGATAGAGAGAGAGAATAAAGAGAGACTGCTGAGGGGACGAGTGTTTATAGCTGATAGAGAGAGAATAAAGAGAGACTGCTGAGGGGACGAGTGTTTATAGCTGATAGAGAGAGAATAAAGAGAGACTGCTGAGGGGATGAGTGTTTATAGCTGATAGAGAGAGAATAAAGAGAGACTGCTGAGGGGACGAGTGTTTATAGCTGATAGAGAGAGAATAAAGAGAGACTGCTGAGGGGATGAGTGTTTATAGCTGATAGAGAGAGAGAACAAAGAGAGACTGCTGAGAGGACGAGTGTTTATAGCTGATAGAGAGAGAATAAAGAGAGACTGCTGAGGGGATGAGTGTTTATAGCTGATAGAGAGAGAGAACAAAGAGAGACTGCTGAGAGGACGAGTGTTTATAGCTGATAGAGAGAGAATAAAGAGAGACTGCTGAGGGGACGAGTGTTTATAGCTGATAGAGAGAGAATAAAGAGAGACTGCTGAGGGGACGAGTGTTTATAGCTGATAGAGAGAGAATAAAGAGAGACTGCTGAGGGGATGAGTGTTTATAGCTGATAGAGAGAGAGAATAAAGAGAGACTGCTGAGGGGATGAGTGTTTATAGCTGATAGAGAGAGAGAATAAAGAGAGACTGCTGAGGGGACGAGTGTTTATAGCTGATAGAGAGAGAATAAAGAGAGACTGCTGAGGGGACGAGTGTTTATAGCTGATAGAGAGAGAATAAAGAGAGACTGCTGAGGGGATGAGTGTTTATAGCTGATAGAGAGAGAATAAAGAGAGACTGCTGAGGGGACGAGTGTTTATAGCTGATAGAGAGAGAATAAAGAGAGACTGCTGAGGGGATGAGTGTTTATAGCTGATAGAGAGAGAGAACAAAGAGAGACTGCTGAGAGGACGAGTGTTTATAGCTGATAGAGAGAGAATAAAGAGAGACTGCTGAGGGGATGAGTGTTTATAGCTGATAGAGAGAGAGAACAAAGAGAGACTGCTGAGAGGACGAGTGTTTATAGCTGATAGAGAGAGAATAAAGAGAGACTGCTGAGGGGACGAGTGTTTATAGCTGATAGAGAGAGAATAAAGAGAGACTGCTGAGGGGACGAGTGTTTATAGCTGATAGAGAGAGAATAAAGAGAGACTGCTGAGGGGATGAGTGTTTATAGCTGATAGAGAGAGAGAATAAAGAGAGACTGCTGAGGGGATGAGTGTTTATAGCTGATAGAGAGAGAGAATAAAGAGAGACTGCTGAGGGGACGAGTGTTTATAGCTGATAGAGAGAGAATAAAGAGAGACTGCTGAGGGGACGAGTGTTTATAGCTGATAGAGAGAGAATAAAGAGAGACTGCTGAGGGGATGAGTGTTTATAGCTGATAGAGAGAGAATAAAGAGAGATTGCTGAGGGGACGAGTGTTTATAGCTGATAGAGAGAGAGAATAAAGAGAGACTGCTGAGGGGATGAGTGTTTATAGCTGATAGAGAGAGAATAAAGAGAGACTGCTGAGGGGACGAGTGTTTATAGCTGATAGAGAGAGAATAAAGAGAGACTGCTGAGGGGATGAGTGTTTATAGCTGATAGAGAGAGAATAAAGAGAGACTGCTGAGGGGATGAGTGTTTATAGCTGATAGAGAGAGAATAAAGAGAGACTGCTGAGGGGACGAGTGTTTATAGCTGATAGAGAGAGAGAGAGAATAAAGAGAGACTGCTGAGGGGATGAGTGTTTATAGCTGATAGAGAGAGAGAATAAAGAGAGACTGCTGAGGGGACGAGTGTTTATAGCTGATAGAGAGAGAATAAAGAGAGACTGCTGAGGGGACGAGTGTTTATAGCTGATAGAGAGAGAATAAAGAGAGACTGCTGAGGGGACGAGTGTTTATAGCTGATAGAGAGAGAGAATAAAGAGAGACTGCTGAGGGGACGAGTGTTTATATCTGATAGAGAGAGAGAATAAAGAGAGACTGCTGAGGGGACGAGTGTTTATAGCTGATAGAGAGAGAATAAAGAGAGACTGCTGAGGGGATGAGTGTTTATAGCTGATAGAGAGAGAGAGAGAATAAAGAGAGACTGCTGAGGGGACGAGTGTTTATAGCTGATAGAGAGAGAGAATAAAGAGAGACTGCTGAGGGGACGAGTGTTTATAGCTGATAGAGAGAGAATAAAGAGAGACTGCTGAGGGGACGAGTGTTTACAGCTGATAGAGAGAGAATAAAGAGAGACTGCTGAGGGGACGAGTGTTTATAGCTGATAGAGAGAGAATAAAGAGAGACTGCTGAGGGGACGAGTGTTTATAGCTGATAGAGAGAGAGAATAAAGAGAGACTGCTGAGGGGACGAGTGTTTATATCTGATAGAGAGAGAGAATAAAGAGAGACTGCTGAGGGGACGAGTGTTTATAGCTGATAGAATAGGAAAGACATCAAAAGAACATGAATAATAAATATTAGTGTAGGTAAATGGCTGTGATGTGAGAGGAATTGGAGTGTAATAATAACCTGCTCTTCTGTCAGAGCTGAGAATTAATCAACACATTCTGACCAATCAGAGAGCAGAACGAATGCCACACAGCCGCCCCCCTGCAGGTAGAAACTCAGGTAGAGACTCTGTTTATAACTGAGACTCAAATTAAACTGAATTCAATTAAACACCAGCTTCCTCCTGAACTTCAACAAACCTGGATTAATAAAACATAGTGTGAGGGTGGGACAGAGCTCCTGCTTGCCAGAGTTGGTGCTGGTTGTTAAAACTGGTGTCAGACCCATGTCTGTTATGCACAAACACACACACACACACACACACACAGACAGAGATACAAATAAACATTTCTGCAGAATTTCTCAGGTATGCAAATACATTAAGTGTAATATCAACACACACACACACTCTGTATTTATCAGTAGTTGTTAGTTTATTGTTGCTCTGATTTCCAATGAACATGCTGTGAGCTGCTAGAGCTTTATAGTGAACAAGTCCAGGTCCACAGCACCCCTACAGGAAAACTCCATCCCTCTACACTAACAAGCTAAATAAATATTTCTCCTTTTTACAGGATCTCAGCGTGTAATCCGTCATTTCCTCTCATTATTTATTAATCACTCCATCATCTGAGCCCTCATAATCTCATAATTGCTCACCAATCATGCTGCAGGTCTCAGCTCGTTCCTCAACGTTCCTCAGCTGCTGGTCATGTAGAAGAGGAATCTAAGGTGAGAGTACACACCGACGGACTGAAACTGGACATCTGGTCTTTATCTCAGATTGGTCCGGTGAAGGTGAGTCAGTGTCCTCAGAGTCATGTTCTTGCTGATGGGAGTGGAACCTGATGAGACTCTCTGAAAGGCTAAAAAGGATGTAGTACAGGGGTGTTAGCATTTCCTACACCACCCAATGAGATATCAGGGATCTTCTCAACCCAGGTTCTTGTGCAGTAGGAGACTCCAGCATTCACACCATCTACTGCATTCACACTATCTTCCTACACACGTGTTGGAAAACGCCAAACCATACCGTACATTTGCACATTACAGGACTGTGACACACAATACGCTTTAAGATAGACAATACCACTGCTTCTCATCACTCCATGACCCCCGTACTGCTGCTGTCTGCACACGGCACATTATTGCACACTATTCACTTTTTATAGTTCTGTATAATACAGTCGTTTACATTTTACATTTCTTACACTTCTTATATATATTCTATATTTTATACATATTCTGTATACACATATACCCTACCTTACTTTATTTATATTTATATTTTTTATTTTATTTATATTATATTCTATTTTTATTTACCTACTGTGAATTGTAGTTTATTATATTTTATATTTGTAGTTTTTTTATATTTTATATTACGTATTTTATATTTTACATTTTATCCTTGTCTTTTCTGTCCTTATTCCTTTTCCTTTTCAAGGGTCAAAGCAAATAGTGGTGTAAGCATTTCATTGTATATCACACTGTGTACCATTATATATGTGACCAATAAAAATTGAATTTGAATTTGATCTACTGAGGTGACCAGTGGAGTAACCTTGATCTTGAGATGCTTTAGTGCCTCATCGGGTAATAATCTGGGGGTGAATATATGGGGGTCAGTACACAGAGGCAGCTTTGATACTGTCTGCTGGAGCAGAGAAGGTTATGGGCCTTGCTGAAGCAGTGGTGAACCTGATCATCATGGAGAGATTTACCTGACAAAACAACAGGATCAGTTATGTCCTTTTTCATATCTCCTGATGTGGATTTTGGATGTCAAGAGTTTGTTTCATTATCTAATGATCCACTTTATCAGGATCAGTATTACCCCTGTAATTATCACTGCAATTATCCACCAATCATGTGGCAGCAGCAGCACAGCGCATAGAATCATGCAGCTACATGAGCTTCAGTTAATGTTCACACAGAATGAGAGAAGATCTCAATGATCTCAGCTACAGAACGCTACAGCTATCCGCAGTGAGCAGAGAAGCATCTCAGCATGCACAGCACATTATATCTTGAGGCTACTGCAGCAGAAAACCACACCAGGCTCCTCTTCTGTCATCCAAGGACAGGATGTCGGGCTACAGTAGGTAGAGACTCATCCAAACTGGACAGGAGATGATTGGACATCTGTCCCCTGATCTTTATCCAATAGTCAGCTGCTTGGTTTCATCAGGACTGTGACCGTTCTGTTGTTTGTATCCCTGTAACTAAAAGGCTGATGGGGCAACACATGGACACATAGTCTTCTCCAAAAGTATTGGAACACAAGAGCAGTTTACACTGAAGACATCTGTGTTGGAGATAATAAGATGAAGATCAGAACTCCAGCTTCATTTCCTTATCTTTACATTTAGATTTGTAAAACACCATAGAACACCACACCTTCAGTATCAGACCACCCAATTGGACATGAGAAAAAGTATTAGAACATGTTCGTTTGTTCTTTACACTGCTTTGTTTGTTTTCATTTCCTGGTCTTTACATCTCTACGTGTTAAACAGCTAAGAACACCACACCTTTGGTATCAGACCACCCAATTTTACATGAGCAAAAGTATTGGAACAGATATTCTGTTAACACTTAGTATTTGGCTGATCTATCGTTTCACATTCATCTTCAAATCACAAGCACAAATGTCTTTAGTGTAAAGCAAGAAAATTGGAACTGGCCTTGTGTTCTGGTACTTTTGGAGGATGGTGTGTTCCCAGTAAAGTGAGTGTTTACTGTATATAAAATCAGGTCCATAAATATTGTTAGTAGCCTACAGATGATCAGGGCAGTGTTTCAATGTTATACTGTGGAGACGCTGATCATTACTTCTCCAAATATCCAGAATTATTTAATATAACCTTAAAGACATCAGACCTGTTGTCCAACCTAAAGCCCTGAAATCAGTCATCATGCTTTTGTAGATCAGACCATGGTTCTGTAGATCAGACCACGGTTCGTTAGATCAGACCAGAGTTTTGTAGATCAGACCATGGTTCTGTAGATCAGACCTCAGGGGTTTCTTCATCCGTTTCCTCTGGTATTCTCTAAAGGACGACCAGTTCATTATGTTTTAAAGGTTTAGATACGTGCTGAATTTATGAGCATGGAGATTCTTCCAGCTCTATTAATGATCTGTGCTTTCAAATTTATAATTAATTCATGCCTCAGAATTGTTTTATGTATGTGTATTTTATTACATTTCATCTCATTATGTCTTTTTTTCTTTTGCTCTTTCCTCTGATTTACATTAAATAATGCTTATAATAAGAAGAAGAAGAAGAAGAAAAAGAAGAAGAAGAAGAAGAAGAAGATTTTATACATAATCTATTTTTTTCATGTCTACATGTTCCAGTTAGATCTAAGTTCTGCTATAGAACTGATTTGGAGTTCAGACTGGAAACCAGTCCAGTGCTTGACCACAGCAAACACACTGATATTTTCAATTCGGTTTGAGGTGTTAAACTGTTAAATTTTAAACCATGTGACACAGACACAAGTTTAAGATTCCGAACACTTTATTGATGTTTTGTTGTCATAACACAGCTTTTCTTGGAGGACGTTCATGTTCATCTACTTCTGATCTGATCTGTGATGTTTCCTCACAGTTTCTCGGCGATGGATTTGGAAGTGGAACTCACGACTTTGCCGTCCACCACCTCCTCCACCACTGTCACCACATGGCGCGTTTTTTTGGAGCTGGCGCTGCTGCTGGTGCTGGTGTCGGTGCTGGAGGTACTGCACACACACACACACACACACACACACACATTACTATTGCTGCACACTTTAACCAAAGTTCTCATTCACAAAGTAAATACCAAGAAGTGCATCTTGTACTGATGAAAAGATGGACAGTGAAAAGTTTGTCAGGGTGCTGCAAGGCATTCTGGGTAAACTGTGCTTCTGAGATCTCACCTTCCTGAAATTTCTCCATCCAGCAATCTTCTGTACTCTTTGATCTCCATCTCCAGTCTGGTCTTGATGTCCAGCAGCACCTGGTACTCCTGAGACTGACGCTCCAGATCGGCACGAAGCTGCATCAGCTGCTCCTCCAGACTCAGCACCTGCTGCTGGTAGCCTGCTAGTTTAGCTGCGTAGCGAGCCTGTGTATCTGCTAATGTGTTTTCCAGTGACGCTTTCTGCAAAGAAAAATGTGGTGGTTTAATAAATGTGTACTCAAAGCTGGTGCAGTTCTACAGTATTGAAGTTAGCTGACTGTGTGGAAAATAAACGTGAAACTGTTTCTCCTCACCATGCTGAGTTGTGACTGCAGCTCAATCTCCAGCCCCTGCAGTGTGCGCTTCAGCTCTGTGACCTCTGATCTGTTGGTCTGGAGCGTTTCTGTGCTGGCGCTGACTTCTTTATTCAGTGTCTCGCTCTGGGAGATAAAATGTTAACGTCAGCGGTTAGCGTATCTATAGATGTAACATGGTTTAACTACTTGTACAAGGAATTTTTTTAAACCTTGGCCTGGAACCAAGCATCAAGTTCTTTGCGGTTTTTAGCAGCGACGGCTTCATAGTGCTCGCGGATTTCGGCCAGGATTTTGTTGAGGTCTTCCTGTGGTTTGGCGTCGACTTCCACGTGCACTTGACCACTCATCTGAGAGCGTGCAGCGATGAGGTCCTGCAGACAAAACAGAGGTTCTGGTGAGGGGTGAAGGTTAGCCTGTGTTAGAGTGTAAGTATGCTATCTATTCAGTGTTTATTTCACTTCACTGAGCTTTCAATCAAAGATGCTTGCAAGCAATGTGATGTCACTTCCTGTCTGAGGGGGTCAGAGTTATGGAGCACAGCTAACAGAGTGCGATAGGTACAGCCACCAGAAATGTGCTAATTGTGTGGTTATGTGTAGATAAATCTGTCACTCTGTCACAGACCTCCTCATGGTTCTTCTTGAGGAAGATCAGCTCTTCCTTCAGACCCTCAATCTGCATCTCCAGATCTGATCTGGCCATCGTCATTTCGTCCAGAACTCTCCTCAGCCCGGCGATGTCAGCCTCCACAGACTGCCTCATGGCCAGCTCGTTCTCATACCTGAAACAAAGAAAAAAATTCATAGGAACCGTCATTAAACCCGAACCAAATGAGCAAAACTGAGTCAATATCATGGAATAACTTTGGAATTAATAGCTGCTAAGAAGCTTAGTGTGACTGACAGCCATCCTGTAAAAATAAAATCATTCTCACTGCACTGAAGTATGGATTAAAATTGTTATTTTATAGAAGGGAACATACTTGACTCTGAAGTCGTCAGCAGCGAGCTTGGCGTTGTCGATGCTAAGATAAATGCCTCCATTGACACGTGTGGCATCCTGGATCTACAGAAAGAAAAAAGAACAGATCAAAGTGGATTCGAAGGAAACAGGAAGCTCTGAAGGGTGAGGAGTCACACTGTGGCAGTGTTTGTGGTGTGTTTTTGTTATTATGAATGGCAGGTGTGGTCCTGTGTGTGTGTGTGTGTGTGTGTGTGTGTGTGTGTGCGTGTGTGTGTGGGTGTGTGTGGGTGTGTTTATGCTGGAGGGTGTTCCATTCACTGATACAAAAATAGTAAAAGTGTGTTCCTGCTTTTGTTTCACTCCTTTATTCATCTCAGCCATAAATACACAGAAATATTAATGATGACTGATTTATTGTTTATGCAATGGTTAAGAGCATGCGTTAAAAACTCCACCCCTTCATCCAGACCACTTAACTAACGCTATCTCGCCACGGAGGGATTGAAGTCCCTACCTTAGTGAAGATTAAGAGTATTGACAAATGGGATAAAGAGGGGATAAAAGTCCTTCCTTAGTGAGAAAGGACATAGCAACGTCCTAAACCTGCATTCACACTGACCACATAACAATGGGGGTAGTACAAGAGGTAGTGAGGCTGCTCGGCCATACCTTGTCCTGCAGGTCACTGATGGTGGCGAAGTAGTGGGAGTAGTCTCTGGCCTGGGGTGAAGTCTTGCCCTCAAGGAACTGGCGGATCTTGAGCTCCAGTTCAGCGTTGGCCTTCTCCAGCAAGCGCACCTTCTCCAGGTAGGAGGCCAGACGCTCGTTCAGGTTCTGCATCGTCATCTTCTCATTGGCTGAGACATCCACAGCATCCCCAAGGTTGAAACCGCTGCCGGCTCCGCCAAAGCCTCCACCAAACCCGGAACCTGCACCAAACCCGCCACCTGCACCAAACCCGCCACCTGCACCAAACCCGCCACCTGCACCATAACCACCTGCCCCAAAGCCAACTCCAGCTGCAGAGCCAAGGAGTGCGGGGCCACTGGAGACACGTACACTGCGTGAACCAGCGCCTCCGTGAACACTCGCAGCTCTCCTGCCACCACCCATTCCTCCTCCGGAATACAGAGTAGCGCCTGAGGAGTAGTTGATCCGAGTGGACGAAGAAGATGTCATGGTGATGGATCAATGGAGTCTAACTCAGCAAACGAACTTGAGTGGGAGCAAGTGATGAGCAAGTGAGGAGATGAAGAACCAACACCTTTTTATTCAGGACGGAACAAAGGAGGGAGCAAAAGAACAGGAGGAGGGAGGGAAGGGTTACATAATGCTCTACATGAAGCGGATTAGACCTACACCCACTCCTCAAGGCAAATACACACACACACACACACACACACAGAGGTTTCCACACCCACTGAATGCAATAATAGAAAAGATTTAAAATGACAAACGTCAACACTCCCTCTCCTCTGCACTCACTGAGTTATACAAAATATATAAATAAAGCAGGTTAGTCAAGAAGAACACAACACAACTACACTCACACAGATTACTGTATTTATTATAGTTTTAGAACACAGAACTATGCAGGTATGCATATGCATAACTGAGGAAAAATATTCTTTGGTGTAATTTGTATACTTGGTTTTAATTTGCTTTGCATGTGTGCTACTTTCACTGCTGAAGGCAAGCACACATACACACACACACACACACACACACACAAAAACGCATCCAGTGAATGTCAGCTAATTCTGAAAAATAAAATCACTTTTTATACTGAACATCTTTATTTATTTCAATTTATTTTTACATATACATCTATAGATAAGATAATCACTACACTGAGAATCCCATTAAAAACTAAATCTAATGAAATAACAGTTTAAAGCTGTAATAAACCCTCAGTCTGTTCCACGCTCCAGTCAGAACCTGCTGTGGTTCTGCTGTCTCTGCATGTCTGATCTCACACAGCCTCCATCATGTCCTGTGAATATGATCCAGCACACCGAGTCGGCTCTGCAGAGAACATCTAATAAATCTCACACAGACTGTTACAGGGGAAGAGTTCTCTACTGCCTTACGGGCAGACACACACACAAACACACACACACACACACACACACATGCAGGAGACACGCCTGCTGTTGAACTTGATAAATGACCCAAACAGTTCTAAAATGAGTCACAGAGCTAAAGTTTATTTAAAACTTTAAGAGATTGTCATGAAATATAAACTTGCAGCAAACTTCTGTTGATCTGATACATATCACTGAGTTCAGTACAGTGAGTTCAGTAGAATTCAGTACAGTGAGTTCAGTACATTGAGTTCAGTACAGTGAGTTCAGTACAGCAAGTTCAGTACATTGAGTTCAGTACACTGAGTTCAGTACATTGAGTTCAGTACATTGAGTTCAGTACAGTGAGTTCAGTACATTGAGTTCAGTACACTGAGTTCAGTACATTGAGTTCAGTACATTGAGTTCAGTACAGCGAGTTCAGTACATTGAGTTCAGTACACTGAGTTCAGTACATTGAGTTCAGTACACTGAGTTCAGTACAGTGAGTTCAGTACAGTGAGTTCAGTACATCAGGTTCAGTACAGTGAGTTCAGTACAGTGGGTTTAGTACAGCGAGTTTAGTACAGCGAGTTCAGTACAGTGAGTTCAGTACAGCGGGTTCAGTACAGCGAGTTCAGTACAGTGAGTTCAGTACAGTGAGTTCAGTACACTGACTTCAGTACAGCGAGTTCAGTACAGTGAGTTCAGTACAGTGAGTTCAGTACACTGAGTTCAGTACAGCGAGTTCAGTACAGTGAGTTCAGTACAGCGAGTTCAGTACAGTGAGTTCAGTACAGTGAGTTCAGTACACTGACTTCAGTACAGAGGGTTCAGTACAGTGAGTTCAGTACAGCGAGTTTAGTACAGTGAGTTCAGTACAGTGGGTTTAGTACAGCGAGTTCAGTACAGTGAGTTCAGTACAGCAGGTTCAGTACAGTGGGTTCAGTACAGTGAGTTCAGTACAGCGGGTTCAATACAGTGAGTTCAGTACAGTGAGTTCAGTACAGTGAGTTCAATACAGTGAGTTCAGTACAGCGAGTTCAGTACAGTGAGTTCAGTACAGCAGGTTCAGTACAGCGAATTCAGTACAGTGAATTCAGTACAGCAGGTTCAGTACAGTGAGTTCAGTACAGCGGGTTCAGTACAGTGGGTTCAGTACAGTGGTTTTATTACAGTGAGTTCAGTACAGCAGGTTCAGTACAGTGAGGTCAGTACAGCAGGTTCAGTACAGTTGGTTTAGTACAGTGAGTTCAGTACAGTGAGTTTAGTACAGTGAGTTCAGTACAGCGGGTTCAGTACAGTGAGTTCAGTACATCAGGTTCAGTACAGTGAGTTCAGTACAGTGGGTTTAGTACAGCGAATTCAGTACAGTGGGTTTAGTACAGCGAGTTCAGTACAGTGAGTTCAGTACAGTGGTTTTATTACAGTGAGTTCAGTACAGCAGGTTCAGTACAGTGAGGTCAGTACAGCAGGTTCAGTACAGTGAGTTCAGTACAGTTGGTTTAGTACAGTGAGTTCAGTACAGTGAGTTCAGTACAGCGGGTTCAGTACAGTGAGTTCAGTACAGTGGTTTTATTACAGTGAGTTCAGTACAGCAGGTTCAGTACAGTGAGGTCAGTACAGCAGGTTCAGTACAGTTGGTTTAGTACAGTGAGTTCAGTACAGTGAGTTTAGTACAGTGAGTTCAGTACAGCGGGTTCAGTACAGTGAGTTCAGTACATCAGGTTCAGTACAGTGAGTTCAGTACAGCGGGTTCAGTACAGTGAGTTCAGTACAGCGGGTTCAGTACAGTGAGTTCAGTACAGCGGGTTCAGTACAGTGAGTTCAGTACATCAGGTTCAGTACAGTGAGTTCAGTACAGCGGGTTCAGTACAGTGAGTTCAGTACAGTGGTTTTATTACAGTGAGTTCAGTACAGCAGGTTCAGTACAGTGAGGTCAGTACAGCAGGTTCAGTACAGTGAGTTTAGTACAGTGAGTTCAGTACAGTTGGTTTAGTACAGTGAGTTCAGTACAGTGAGTTTAGTACAGTGAGTTCAGTACAGCGGGTTCAGTACAGTGAGTTCAGTACATCAGGTTCAGTACAGTGAGTTCAGTACAGTGGGTTTAGTACAGCGAATTCAGTACAGTGGGTTTAGTACAGCGAGTTCAGTACAGTGAGTTCAGTACAGTGGTTTTATTACAGTGAGTTCAGTACAGCAGGTTCAGTACAGTGAGGTCAGTACAGCAGGTTCAGTACAGTGAGTTCAGTACAGTTGGTTTAGTACAGTGAGTTCAGTACAGTGAGTTTAGTACAGTGAGTTCAGTACAGCGGGTTCAGTACAGTGAGTTCAATACATCAGGTTCAGTACAGTGAGTTCAGTACAGTGGGTTTAGTACAGCGAATTCAGTACAGTGGGTTTAGTACAGCGAGTTCAGTACAGTGAGTTCAGTACAGTGGTTTTATTACAGTGAGTTCAGTACAGTTGGTTTAGTACAGTGAGTTCAGTACAGTAGGTTCAGTACAGTGAGTTCAGTACAGTTGGTTTAGTAGAGTGAGTTCAGTACAGTGAGTTTAGTACAGTGAGTTCAGTACAGCAGGTTCAGTACAGTGAGTTCAGTACAGCGAGTTCAGTACAGTGAGTTCAGTACAGTGAGTTCAGTACAGTGGGTTTAGTACAGCAAGTTCAGTACAGTGGTTTTATTACACTGAGTTCAGTACAGCAGGTTCAGTACAGTGAGTTCAGTACAGCAGGTTCAGTACAGTGAGTTCAGTACAGTGAGTTCAGTTCAGTGGGTTCAGTACAGCAGATTCAGTACAGTGAGTTCAGTACAGCAGGTTCAGTACAGTGAGTTCAGTACAGTGAGTTCAGTACAGCGCGTTCATTACAGTGAGTTCAGTGCAGTGAGTTCAGTACAGTGAGTTCATTACAGTGAGTTCATTACAGTGAGTTCAGTACAGTGAGTTCAGTACAGTGAGTTCAGTACAGCGCGTTCAGTACAGCAGTTTCAGTACAGTGAGTTCAGTACAGCGAGTTCAGTACAGTGAGTTCAGTACAGTGAGTTCAGTACAGTGGGTTTAGTACAGCAAGTTCAGTACAGTGGTTTTATTACACTGAGTTCAGTACAGCAGGTTCAGTACAGTGAGTTCAGTACAGCAGGTTCAGTACATTGAGCTCAGTACAGCCGGTTCAGTACAGCGGGTTCAGTACAGTGAGTTCAGTAAAGTGAGTTCAGTACAGCAGGTTCAGTACAGTGAGTTCAGTACAGTGAGTTCAGTACAGCGCGTTCATTACAGTGAGTTCAGTGCAGTGAGTTCATTACAGTGAGTTCATTACAGTGAGTTCAGTGCAGTGAGTTCATTACAGTGAGTTCAGTACAGTGAGTTCAGTACAGTGAGTTCAGTACAGCAGTTTCAGTACAGTGAGTTCATTACAGTGAGTTCATTACAGTGAGTTCAGTGCAGTGAGTTCAGTACAGTGAGTTCAGTACAGTGAGTTCAGTACAGCGAGTGCAATACAATGGCCTAGTGAGTGTTTAGAGCTCCATCCTGGACCCTCTCTTCTTCTCTCTGTTCATGCTTCTCCTTCAGTCCATTTCTTACAGTTTTTACTCCAGTCACACACAGTTGCGTCTCTGTTCTGATTGGTTTCCTGCAAAAAGATATTCATTTCTGTCAAAAGCCTTCTCCAGTTAAATAATGCTAAGACAGAAGTGGTGGATTTGGTCATCCAGAAAGAGGGAACACATCTCTCCTTCACCGGCTTCCAGATAAGAACAGAGCTCACAGTTTTGTCACTGATATTTAAAGTTCTATCTCTGACCTCCACTGTTCACATGTTAGTGGGACTCATTTTCTTTTCTTCTCAGTTATAGGATCTCAGATAGGTTCTGCAGAAAAGCTTGGACCACAATCTAAGCATCTGAAGGTCTGTAAGATCTCTCTCTGTTCTTCTCCTGCCTCTTAGCTGTAGTTTTGTCTTGTCATTCTTTTATTTTTCAATTTTTTAAAATCTCATTTGTTGTGTGTGTGTGTGTGTGAGAACAGCCTGCAGTAAAATTCCACTCTCCATCTTTCTTTATCCTCCCTTCATTCATTCATTTTTTTCTTCGTGTCTCATCATGTTTGTTCAACGTGTCACAACCTCACAGCACAATTCAGCTCTCACATTTCAGTGTGTGTGTGTGTGTGTGTGTAGAAGGTCTGGTTGCACATTTATTCTCCTCTCTTCACTGTTCTAATCAGCTCCAGACTTCTGGAAGGTTCTCCACTAGATGTTGGAGTGTGTGTGTGGATTAGTTGTCATTCAACTATAAGAACATTAGTGAGATCAGACTCTGGTGTTGGTGAGGAGGTCTGGGAGTCTGTGGGTGGTCAGTGGGGTTGAGTCAGATTCAGGGCTCTGTGCAGGACACTCCAGCTCTTTACTCCAACCTTCACCTCCACACCATGTCTTTATGGAGCTGCTGTGTGTACAGGGACATGGTCATGATGGAGCAGGGACTGGACTCTGAGTTCCGGTCAAACTGTAAAGCTCCACACACACACACACAATAGAGTTTAGATGTAAGTTAAAGTTGAACTTTAGGGAACTTTAAGTGAGGCCACTTGGTGTAATAGATGTTTATAAAGGAGAACATGCTGAGCAAGAACAATGCTGAAGGCGGCCGAAATACACAATAATGTCCTTTGAACAGTTGATATTGAGATATGTTACTGACGCTCTGTAAAGCCTTCATAACGCCTCTAATCTGAGGTGCTGTTAATTGGTGATTTCTGAGGCTGGTGACTCTAAATGAACTTCTCCTCTGCAGCAGAGGTCAGTTTTGGTCTTGCTTTACTGGGATGGTCTTCATGTGAGCCAGTTTCATCATGGGGCTTGATGGGTTTTGCAAATGCACTTGACAATACTGTTCTTGCAAGAACTATTCCAGAACACCTGACCTTCGTGTCTTAAAATAACAACTGACTGGTTTTTGTTGTCATTACATATGGATTACTGAAGTCCATGTGTGTTATTTCATAGTTTTGAAATCTCCAGGATTGTTCTAGAATGTAGAAAATAAATCCCTAAACAAAAAACATTGAATTAAAAAGTGTGTCCAAACTTTTGATTGGTAGTGTATATATATATATATATATATATGTGTGTGTGTGTGTGTGTGTGTGTGCACATGCATATGTGTGTGCGTGTGTGTGACTCATCTGTCATTGCTGTCAGAGTTTTGGCATAACGCTGTGAGTTTGTGAGTTTCACTGCAGGACTCCACCTATAGAACCAGTCCTAACAGGCATGGCATTGACAAATGCGAAAGTGTGTGTGTGTGTGTGTGTGCTGCATTCTGTAACACACCATATCTAAACTATTCAATTTATTGGTTAAAATATTCTTCTTCTTATTATTATTGTAGAGGTTTTGGTGAGGTGTTGTAAAAGTGTTGTAGTAGTGTTTTAGAGGTGTTGTAGAGGTGTTGTAGTAGTGTTTTAGAGGTGTTGTAGAGGTTTTGGTGAGGCGTTGTAAAAGTGTTGTAGAGGTGTTTTAAAGGTGTTGTAGAGGTGTTTTAAAGGTGTTGTAGAGGCGTTTTAAAGGTGTTGTAGAGGTGTTTTAAAGGTGTTGTAGAGGCGTTTTAAAGGTGTTGTAGAGGTGTTTTAAAGGTGTTGTAGAGGTGTTTTAGAGGTGTTGTAGAGGTGTTTTAGAGGTGTTGTAGAGGTGTTTTAAAGGTGTTGTAGAGGTGTTGTAGAGGTGTTTTAAAGGTGTTGTAGAGGTGTTGTAGAGGTGTTTTAGAGGTGTTGTAGAGGTGTTTTAAAGGTGTTGTAGAGGTGTTGTAGAGGTGTTTTAAAGGTGTTGTAGAGGTGTTGTAGAGGTGTTTTAAAGGTGTTGTAGAGGTGTTTTAAAGGTGTTGTAGAGGTGTTTTAAAGGTGTTGTAGAGGTGTTTTAGAGGTGTTTTAAAGGTGTTGTAGAGGTGTTTTAAAGGTGTTGTAGAGGCGTTTTAAAGGTGTTGTAGAGGCATTTTAAAGGTGTTGTAGAGGTGTTTTAAAGGTGTTGTAGAGGTGTTTTAAAGGTGTTGTAGAGGTGTTTTAGAGGTGTTGTAGAGGTGTTGTAGTGGTGTTGTAGTGGTGTTGTAGAGGTGTTGTAAGGTGTTGTAGAGGTGTTGTAAGGTGTTGTAAGGTGTTTTAGAGGTGTTTTAGAGGTGTTTTAGAGGTGTTGTAGAGGTGTTGTAGAGGTGTTGTAGTGGTGTTGTAGAGGTGTTGTAAGGTGTTGTAAGGTGTTTTAGAGGTGTTTTAGAGGTGTTGTAAGGTGTTTTAGAGGTGTTGTACGGTGTTGTAGAGGTGTTTTAAGGTGTTTTAGAGGTGTTGTAGAGGTGTTGTAGTGGTGTTGTAGAGGTGTTGTAAGGTGTTGTAAGGTGTTTTAGAGGTGTTTTAGAGGTGTTGTAAGGTGTTGTAGAGGTGTTTTAAAGGTGTTGTAAGGTGTTTTAGAGGTGTTGTAGAGGTGTTTTAGAGGTGTTGTAAGGTGTTTTAGAGGTGTTGTAGAGGTATTGTAAGGTGTTGTAAAGTGTTTAGAGGTGTTTTAGAGGTGTTTAAGAGGTGTTTTAAAGGTGTTGTAAGGTGTTTTAGAGGTGTTGTAGAGGTGTTTTAAAGGTGTTGTAAGGTGTTTTAGAGGTGTTGTAGAGGTGTTGTAAGGTGTTTTACAGGTGTTGTAGAGGTGTTGTAAGGTGTTTTAGAGGTGTTGTAGAGGTGTTGTAAGGTGTTGTAGAGGTGTTTTAGAGGTGTTGTAGAGGTGTTGTAAGGTGTTTTAGAGGTGTTTTAGAGGTGTTGTAAGGTGTTTTAGAGGTGTTGTACGGTGTTGTAGAGGTGTTTTAAGGTGTTTTAGAGGTGTTGTAGAGGTGTTGTAGTGGTGTTGTAGAGGTGTTGTAAGGTGTTGTAAGGTGTTTTAGAGGTGTTTTAGAGGTGTTGTAAGGTGTTGTAGAGGTGTTTTAAAGGTGTTGTAAGGTGTTTTAGAGGTGTTGTAGAGGTGTTTTAGAGGTGTTGTAAGGTGTTTTAGAGGTGTTGTAGAGGTATTGTAAGGTGTTGTAAAGTGTTTAGAGGTGTTTTAGAGGTGTTTAAGAGGTGTTTTAAAGGTGTTGTAAGGTGTTTTAGAGGTGTTGTAGAGGTGTTGTAAGGTGTTTTACAGGTGTTGTAGAGGTGTTGTAAGGTGTTTTAGAGGTGTTGTAGAGGTGTTGTAAGGTGTTGTAGAGGTGTTTTAGAGGTGTTGTAGAGGTGTTGTAGAGGTATTGTAAGGTGTTGTAAAGTGTTTAGAGGTGTTTTAGAGGTGTTGTAAGGTGTTTTACAGGTGTTGTAGAGGTGTTTTAAAGGTGTTGTAAAGTGTTTTAGAGGTGTTGTAGAGGTGTTGTAAGGTGTTTTAGAGGTGTTTTAGAGGTGTTGTAGAGGTGTTGTAAGGTGTTGTAGAGGTGTTTTAGAGGTGTTGTAGAGGTGTTGTAAGGTGTTGTAAGGTGTTTTAGAGGTGTTTTAGAGGTGTTGTAAGGTGTTTTAGAGGTGTTGTACGGTGTTGTAGAGGTGTTTTAAGGTGTTTTAGAGGTGTTGTAGAGGTGTTGTAGTGGTGTTGTAGAAGTGTTGTAAGGTGTTGTAAGGTGTTTTAGAGGTGTTTTAGAGGTGTTGTAAGGTGTTGTAGAGGTGTTTTAAAGGTGTTGTAAGGTGTTTTAGAGGTGTTGTAGAGGTGTTTTAGAGGTGTTGTAGAGGTGTTTTAAAGGTGTTGTAAGGTGTTTTAGAGGTGTTGTAGAGGTATTGTAAGGTGTTGTAAAGTGTTTAGAGGTGTTTTAGAGGTGTTTTAGAGGTGTTTTAAAGGTGTTGTAAGGTGTTTTAGAGGTGTTGTAGAGGTGTTTTAAAGGTGTTGTAAGGTGTTTTAGAGGTGTTGTAGAGGTGTTGTAAGGTGTTTTACAGGTGTTGTAGAGGTGTTGTAAGGTGTTTTAGAGGTGTTGTAGAGGTGTTGTAAGGTGTTGTAGAGGTGTTTTAGAGGTGTTGTAGAGGTGTTGTAGAGGTATTGTAAGGTGTTGTAAAGTGTTTAGAGGTGTTTTAGAGGTGTTTTAGAGGTGTTGTAAGGTGTTTTACAGGTGTTGTAGAGGTGTTTTAAAGGTGTTGTAAAGTGTTTAGAGGTGTTGTAGAGGTGTTGTAAGGTGTTTTAGAGGTGTTGTAGAGGTGTTGTAAGGTGTTTTAGAGGTGTTTTAGAGGTGTTGTAGAGGTGTTGTAAGGTGTTTTAGAGGTGTTTTTAGAGGTGTTGTAGAGGTGTTGTAAGGTGTTTTACAGGTGTTGTAGAGGTGTTGTAAGGTGTTTTACAGGTGTTGTAGAGGTGTTTTAAAGGTGTTGTAAGGTGTTTTAGAGGTGTTGTAGAGGTGTTGTAAGGTGTTTTACAGGTGTTGTAGAGGTGTTTTAGAGGTGTTTTAGAGGTGTTGTAGAGGTGTTGTAAGGTGTTTTAGAGGTGTTTTAGAGGTGTTGTAGAGGTATTGTAAGGTGTTTTACAGGTGTTGTAAGGTGTTTTAGAGGTGTTGTAAGGTGCTTTAGAGGTGTTGTAGAGGTGTTTTAGAGGTGTTGTAGAGGTGTTGTAAGGTGTTTTACAGGTGTTGTAAGGTGTTTTAGAGGTGTTGTAGAGGTGTTGTAAGGTGTTTTACAGGTGTTGTAAAGTGTTTTAGAGGTGTTGTAGAGGTGTTGTAAGGTGTTTTAGAGGTGTTTTAGAGGTGTTGTAGAGGTGTTGTAAGGTGTTTTAGAGGTGTTGTAGAGGTGTTGTAAGGTGTTTTAGAGGTGTTATAGAGGTGTTGTAAGGTGTTTTAGAGGTGTTGTAGAGGTGTTGTAGAGGTGTTGTAAGGTGTTTTACAGGTGTTGTAAGGTGTTTTAGAGGTGTTGTAGAGGTGTTGTAAGGTGTTTTAGAGGTGTTGTAGAGGTGTTGTAAGGTGTTTTAGAGGTGTTTTAGAGGTGTTGTAGAGGTGTTTTTAGAGGTGTTGTAGAGGTGTTGTAAGGTGTTTTAGAGGTGTTGTAAGGTGTTTTAGAGGTGTTGTAGAGGTGTTTTAAGGTGTTTTAGAGGTGTTGTAGAGGTGTTGTAAGGTGTTTTAGAGGTGTTTTAGAGGTGTTGTAGAGGTGTTTTTAGAGGTGTTGTAGAGGTGTTGTAGAGGTGTTGTAAGGTGTTTTAGAGGTGTTTTTAGAGGTGTTGTAGAGGTGTTGTAAGGTGTTTTAGAGGTGTTGTAGAGGTGTTTTAGAGGTGTTTTAAAGGTGTTGTAAAGTGTTTTAGAGGTGTTTTAAAGGTGTTGTAAGGTGTTTTAGAGGTGTTGTAGAGGTGTTGTAAGGTGTTTTAGAGGTGTTGTAGAGGTGTTGTAAGGTGTTTTGGAGGTGTTTTAGAGGTGTTTTAGAGGTGTTTTAAAGGTGTTGTAAAGTGTTTTAGAGGTGTTTTAAAGGTGTTGTAAGGTGTTTTAGAGGTGTTGTAGAGGTGTTGTAAGGTGTTTTAGAGGTGTTGTAGAGGTGTTGTAAGGTGTTTTAGCGGTGTTGTAGAGGTGTTGTAAGGTGTTTTAGAGGTGTTGTAGAGGTGTTGTAAGGTGTTTTAGAGGTGTTGTAGAGGTGTTGTAAGGTGTTTTGGAGGTGTTTTAGAGGTGTTTTAGAGGTGTTTTAAAGGTGTTGTAAAGTGTTTTAGAGGTGTTTTAAAGGTGTTGTAAGGTGTTTTAGAGGTGTTGTAGAGGTGTTGTAAGGTGTTTTAGAGGTGTTGTAGAGGTGTTGTAAGGTGTTTTAGCGGTGTTGTAGAGGTGTTGTAAGGTGTTTTAGAAGTGTTGTAAGGTGTTTTAGAGGTGTTTTAGAGGTGTTGTAGAGGTGTTGTAAGGTGTTTTAGAGGTGTTGTAAGGTGTTTTAGAGGTGTTGTAGAGGTGTTGTAGTGGCGTTGTAAGGTGTTTTAGAGGTGTTTTAGAGGTGTTGTAGAGGTGTTTTAGAGGTGTTGTACGGTGTTGTAGAGGTCTTTTAAAGGTGTTGTAAGGTGTTGTAGAGGTGTTGTAAGGTGTTTTAGAGGTGTTGTAAAGTGTTTTAGAGGTGTTGTAGAGGTGTTGTAAGGTGTTTTAGAGGTGTTGTAAAGTGTTTTAGAGGTGTTTTAAAGGTGTTGTAAAGTGTTTTAGAGGTGTTGTAGAGGTGTTGTAAGGTGTTTTAGAGGTGTTTTAGAGGTGTTGTAGAGGTGTTTTAAAGGTGTTGTAAAGTGTTTTAGAGGTGTTTTAGAGGTGTTGTAGAGGTGTTTTAAAGGTGTTGTAAGGTGTTTTAGAGGTGTTGTAGAGGTGTTGTAAGGTGTTTTAGAGGTGTTGTAGAGGTGTTGTAAGGTGTTTTAGCGGTGTTGTAGAGGTGTTGTAAGGTGTTTTAGAAGTGTTGTAAGGTGTTTTAGAGGTGTTTTAGAGGTGTTGTAGAGGTGTTTTAAAGGTGTTGTAAGGTGTTTTAGAGGTGTTGTAGAGGTGTTGTAAGGTGTTTTAGAGGTGTTGTAGAGGTGTTGTAGTGGTGTTGTAAGGTGTTGTAGAGGTGTTGTAGAGGTATTGTAAGGTGTTGTAAAGTGTTTAGAGGTGTTTTAGAGGTGTTGTAGAGGTGTTGTAAGGTGTTGTAAGGTGTTTTAGAGGTGTTTTAGAGGTGTTGTAAGGTGTTTTACAGGTGTTGTAGAGGTGTTGTAAGGTGTTGTAGTGGTGTTGTAAGGTGTTGTAGAGGTGTTTTAGAGGTGAGTTGTGAGTGATGTGCAGTGTGCAGTAGTGGGTTTGTGGTTTCTTTTTAATAGTCTCTGTAATTATTATAATAACCTGTAATAAAAACATTTTGGTAAAATGAGAGTCACAGAGCTGCTGGTACTCCTGCATCACATCATAACTCACTCATTTTATACCCTGTGTGACTGCAGCTGTGAGGAGTAAAGAGGGGCAGAAATCTTCACCTTCTGCAGGGGTTGAAGAGAGACAACCCCCCCCCCACAGTATATAGCACCTTACACCTCCCACTCTTCCCACCCCTCAACTTTATCACCCCACACCCCTCACCCCCGCATCACCCCTACACACCTTTTACAACCTCACCCCTCCAAACCCTCTCACCAACTCACCTGTCTCATCTCACTCTTCTCCTACCCTCGCACCCCCTGCACTCCCATTACCCCCTCACTCCTTTCACTTGTTTCACCCCTCTCACCCCCTCACCATTTCCACTCTCTTACCTTTTCACACCCCCATCCCTCTCACCCCCACATTCCCCTCACCACCTTACTCCACCGCCCCTTTCACCCCTGCATTCCACTCACCCATCTCACTCTCCTCACCCCTTCACAATTCCTCTCACCACTTACACTCCTCTCATCAGTTCAAGATGATATTGTTCTGATATCTACAGAATATTACACATGGAGAAGTGTTATTTTATTCTGTACACGTCCTCTCAGTGTGTTTCTTTAAAAAGGAGGAACTGTTTAATCTAACTAAGCTACTTCATGCTCTGTGAGGACTTGCAGTCAGTTTTACATTGTTATGAAATATTAGCTGTCTCGGTTTATTCCATCACCTTGTTTACTCATACTGGCTTGCTGGATAACATTTCAGCTTCAGAAAGAGCAACACTGAAGTAAAAAACTGCCATACAGCTCGATTGGTCATGTCCTACGTGACAACAATAACTTCAAATGGGACACACCCGAAACTGACCAACATTAAAGTGATAAAATAAATCAGTGCTGCTCAGTTCACAGGGTGGTTTATAATAAGCATTCGAGATCAGAGTGTGCAGTTCAGCAGGTCATGAGTAATGTTTTCACACACACACACACACACACAGATATTAGCTAGTGACTGTGATTAATTATCGTGAATTAATTATTGAATTACTTTATGGGTTAATCTTGACTCAAGGTGTGTCAGATGTGCAGCCACACACACACACACACACACACACATGCAAATACATGCACACAAACACTTTTGCACACTTTCACATACTTTCACACAGTGATGTCTCTTTTCTCCTCCACCCTTCATTAATCATTCTTTAATCTCACCTCCAGCTCCCTCTGTCAACATGCCTCTTTCTTCTTAAAGTGTGTGTGTGTTTGTGAAACTTCTCACTCACAGCTTTGTTTGTATATTGCAGTGAAAACATGACTTATACAGTATGGTAATGCCAGGAGTTCTTGTTTAGTGTAAACACTGCACTTCTTTAATTTAAAACAAACAAGTAAAATTGTTTTTGTTGATTAGTTATTTACCTGTGTGCAGAATGTTTTTTTTTTATTGTGTCACTGCTCTGATTTCATGGTGAAGATATTTTATTGATCATGTGAAGAGTTGCATAAATTCCAACAACACAACTCTGACAGTGTGATGTAAGAGAGATTTATGTTTTGGATAGAATTAATCAATTAATTAATCAATCAATAATAATGTGTCTTTAGATTCCATCAAAGGAGCAGATTTTAACCAGAGACAGCACTTATCTCCATGAGTGAGGTTATCATGGATAAAATGGTGGATTTAAGGTTTCTCTGTAAGTGTAGCAGAGCATTTAGTCAGATTATTAATCATCCCATTAACACGTTTTCGTCTTAGTAGAGCACACACAGTGAACCAACTCACGTCAGCTGCAAGACATTTCCATTGTAAATACTGTTGTAGGTTTCAGACTTCAGTTGCGACTCTGAGAATAGCTCTCAGTTTAAAACTGCCTTTTATTGACCAGACAGACCACTCTAGAGCCTGCGCTCAGTATTTCAGGTTATTAATCCCTGCAGGTTCTCAGTGTGCTTTTGGTCTCTCTGCATTTTTGTCTGTTTACATGTTCTGTAAGTCTCTCTGGATCAGAGGTCCTGATAAATGACTGAATGTAAGTATAAATTTAGCACAGTGACATTCTGTCACAGTAAAACTACACCCTGAGAAGGAACGCTGTGTGTTTAATGTCAACTTCTGAGGTGTGTGTTGCTTCACAGGGCTTCACACAATCAGCTATTCAGACCTATATCCAGCTTTAAAGAAGGGTTCATGTTAAGGCCACACACACACACACACACACACACACACACACAGTGTGAAAAACATGCGGAAATCTGCACAGACTTGTTCAGCCTGTTAATTATTGTGTGTGTGTATGAGAAACCTTTCACTCAGAAATCTGCAAACACTCACAATGAGTCCAGTTGTCATGTGTACCAAACACAACCAACTCAATAACACAGTACATTAAATCAGACTCATAGTTCTATGATTTTAGAATTTAGAAGTAAAAATAGTGCACTATGGTGTGTGTTACACTGTAATGTGTGTTACACTCAGTGATGGGCCGTGTATTTCACACCTAGGGCTTCACTGGTGTCCTTCCTGAATTAATCCACCTCTATACCATCATTATGACACCACGGCAATAGACACTAATCAACCGTTAAATATCAAAGTATCGCTCGTAGTTGCTGATTTGAAAGTGGCAGACAAACCCTTTCCCCGGCTGGGATAGGCTTGCTAGCTTCTGGGTTGGCCGACCTTTCTTCACGATCTCGAGCTTTTCTTGAAAAGTCCACCTTGAAAATGTATTTGTAAGGATATCTGCAACCAAATCAATTTCTTCTCCTCTGTCAGCCATTGTGAGTTAAAATATATATATTTAATTTAGTTTCTACGGTTCGCTCCCTCTGACTACTGTTCTATTGTGTGTTACACTGTAGTGTGTGTTACACTGCAATGTGTGTTACAGTGTAGTGTGTGTTCCTCTGTAATGAGTATTACAATGTAATGTGTGTTACACTGTAAAGAGTGTGACTCTGTAGGTTGTGTTATACTGTAAGGAGTGTTACAATGTAGTGTGTGTTACTCCGTAATGTGTGTTACACTGTAGTGTGTTACTCTGCAATGTGTGTTACACTGTAGTGTGTGTTATTCTGTAATGTGTTTTACTCTGTAGTGTGTGTGACACTGTAATGTGTGTTACACTGTAATGAGTATTACACTGTAGTGTGTGTTACACAGTAGTGTGTGTTACACTGTAATGAGTATTACACTGTAGTGTGTCTTACTCTGTAGTGTGTATTACACTGTAATGTGTGTTATACTGTAGTGTGTGTTACACTGTAATGTGTGTTACACTGCAATGTGTGGTACACTGTAGTGTGTGTTACACTGTAATGAGTATTACACTGTAATGTGTGTTACACTGTAGTGTGTGTTACGCTGTAGTGTGTGTTACTCTGTAATGTGTGTTACATTGTAGTGTGTGTTACACTGTAATGTGTGTTATACTGTAGTGTGTGTTACACTGTAATGTGTGTTACACTGTAGTGTGTGTTAATCTGTAATGTGTGTTACACTGTATTGTGTTGCACTGTAATGTGTGTTAATCTGTAGTGTGTGTTACACTGTAGTGTATTACACTGTATTGTGTGTTACACTGTAGTGTGTGTTACACTATAATGTGTGTTACACTGTAGTGTGTATTACACTGTAGTGTGTGTTACACTGTACTGTGTGTTACTCTGTAATGTGTGTTATACTGTATTGTGTTACACTATAATGTGTGTTACACTGTAATGTGTGTTACACTGTAGTGTATTACACTGTATTGTGTGTTACATTGTAGTGTGTGTTACACTGTAATGAGTGTTACTCTGTAGTGTCTGTTACACTGTAGTGTGTTAATCTGTAGTGTGTTACACTGTAATGAGTGTTACACTGTATTGTGTGTTATACTGTAATGAGTGTTAAACTGTATTGTGTGTTACTTTGTAGTATGTGTTACACTGTAATGAGTGTTACACTGTAATGTGTTTTACTCTGTAGTGTGTGTTACACTGTAGTGTGTGTTACTCTGTATTTTGTGTTACACTGTAATGTGTGTTACACTGTATTGTGTTACACTGTAATGTGTGTTACTCTGTAGTGTGTGTTACTCTGTAATGTGTGTTTCACTGTAATGTGTATTACTCTGTAATGTGTGTTACACTGTAATGTGTGTTACACTGTAGTGTGTGTTACACTGTAGTGTGTGTTACACTGTAATGTGTTACTATGTAGTGTGTGTTACACTGTAGTGTGTGTTACTCTGTAATGTGTATTACTCTGTAATGTGTGTTACACTGTAATGTGTGTTACACTGTAGTGTGTGTTACACTGTAGTGTGTGTTACACTGTAATGTGTTACTATGTAGTGTGTGTTACACTGTAGTGTGTGTTACTCTGTGTTGAGTATTACACTGTAATGTGTTTTACTCTGTAGTGTGTTACACTGTAATGTGTGTTACACTGTAGTGTGTTACTCTGCAATGTGTGTTACACTGTAGTGTGTGTTATTCTGTAATGTGTTTTACTCTGTAGTGTGTGTTACACTGTAATGTGTGTTACACTGTAATGAGTATTACACTGTAGTGTGTGTTACACTATAGTGTGTGTTACACTGTAATGAGTATTACACTATAGTGTGTGTTACACTGTAGTGTGTGTTACACTGTAATGAGTATTACACTGTAGTGTGTGTTACACTGTAGTGTGTCTTACTCTGTAATGAGTATTAAACTGTAATGTGTTTTACACTGTAATGTGTGTTACACTGTAGTGTGTGTTACTCTGTAATGTGTGTTACACTGAAATGTGTGTTATACTGTAGTGTGTGTTACACTGTAATGTGTGGTACACTGTAGTGTGTGTTACACTGTAGTGTGTTACTCTGTAATGTGTTTTACACTGTAGTGTGTGTTACTCTGTAGTGTGTATTACACTGTAATGTGTGTTACTCTGTAGTGTGTTACACTGTATTTTGTGTTACACTGTAATGAGTGTTACACTGTAATGTGTGTTACACTGTATTGTGTTACACTGTAATGAGTGTTACACTGTATTGTGTTACTCTGTAATGTGTGTTACACTGTCGTGTGTGTTACACTGTAATGTGTTACTCTGTAGTGTGTTACTCTGTAATGAGTATTACACTGTAATTTGTGTTACTCTGTAGTGTGTGTTTCACTGTAGTGTGTTACACTGTAATGTGTCTTACACTGCAATGTGTGTTACACTGTAGTTTGTGTTACACTGAATTGTGTGTTACTTTGTAGTATGTGTTACACTGTAATTAGTGTTACACTGTAGTGTGTGTTACACTGTAATGTGTTTTACTCTGTAGTGTGTGTTACACTGTAATGTGTGTTACTCTGTAGTGTGTGTTACACTGTAATGTGTGTTACTCTGTAGTGTGTGTTACACTGTAATGTGTGTTACTCTGTAGTGTGTTACACTGTATTTTGTGTTACACTGTATTGTGTTACACTGTAATGTGTGTTACTCTGTAGTGTGTGTTACTCTGTAATGTGTGTTTCACTGTAATGTGTATTACTCTGTAATGTGTGTTACACTAGTGTGTGTTACACTGTAATGTGTGTTACACTGTAGTGTGTGTTACTCTGTAATGTGTGTTACACTGTAGTGTGTGTTACTCTGTAATGAGTATTGCACTGTAGTGTGTGTTACACTGTAATGTGTTACTCTGTAATGCGTGTTACACTGTAATGTGTGTTACACTGTAATGTGTTACTATGTAGTGTGTGTTACACTGTAGTGTGTGTTACACTGTAATGTGTGTTACACTGTAATGTGTTACTATGTAGTGTGTGTTACACTGTAGTGTGTGTTACTCTGTGATGAGTATTACACTGTAATGTGTGTTACACTGTAATGTGCTACTCTGTAGTGTGTTACACTGTAGTGTGTGTTATTCTGTAATGTGTTTTACTCTGTAGTGTGTGTTACACTGTAATGTGTGTTACACTGTAATGAGTATTACACTGTAGTGTGTGTTACACTGTAATGTGTGTTACACTGTAGTGTGTGTTACACTGTAATGAGTATTACCTTGTAGTGTGTGTTACACTATAGTGTGTGTTACACTGTAGTGTGTCTTACTCTGTAATCAGTATTAAACTGTAATGTGTTTTACACTGTAATGTGTGTTACACTGTAGTGTGTGTTACTCTGTAATGTGTGTTACTCTGAAATGTGTATTACACTTTAATATGTGTTCCACTGTAGTGTGTTACACTGTAGTGTGTGTTACTCTGTAATGAGTATTACACTGTAGTGTGTGTTCCTCTGTAATGTGTGTTACACTGTAATGTGTGTTAAACTGTAGTGTGTGTTACACTGTAATGAGTGTTACTCTGTAGTGTGTGTTAGACTGTAATGTGTGTTACACTGTAGTGTGTGTTACACTGTAATGAGTGTTACACTGTAGTGTGTGTTACACTGAGGTGTGTTACTCTGTAATGAGTATTACACTGTAATGTGTGTTACACTGTAGTGTGTGTTACTCTGTAGTGTGTGTTACACTGTAATGTGTGTTACACGGTAGTGTGTGTTACTCTGTGATGAGTATTACACTGTAATGTGTGCTACTCTGTAGTGTGTTAGACTGTAGTGTGTGTTACTCTGTAATGTGTGTTACACTGTAGTGTGTGTTACTCTGTAATGTGTTTTACTCTGTAGTGTGTTACACTTCTATGTGTGTTACTCTGTAGTGTGTGTTACACTGTAGTGTGTTAATCTGTAGTGTGTGTTACACTGTAATGTGTGTTACACTGTAATGAGTGTTACACTGTAGTGTGTGTTACACTGTAATGTGTGTTACACTGAGGTGTGTTACTCTGTAATGAGTATTACACTGTAATGTGTGTTACACTATAGTGTGTGTTACACTGTAATGTGTGTTACTCTTTAGTGTGTGTTACACTGTAGTGTGTTACACTGTAATGTGTCTTACACTGCAATGTGTGTTACACTGTAATGTGTTACACTGTAATGTGTCTTACGCTGCAATGTGTGTTGCACTGTAGTGTGTGTTACACTGTAATGTGTCTTACGCTGCAATGTGTGTTGCACTGTAGTGTGTGTTACACTGTAATGTGTGTTACACTGTAATGTGTGTTACACTGTAGTGTGTGTTACTCTGTAATGTGTGTTACACTGTAATGAGTATTACACTGTAATGTGAGTTACTCTGTATTGTGTGTTACACTGCAATGTGTGTTACACTGTAGTGTGTGTTACACTGTAATGAGTGTTACACTGTAATGTGTGTTACACTGTAATATGTGTTACAGTGTATTGTGTGTTATACTGTAATGAGTGTTAAACTGTATTGTGTGTTACTTTGTAGTATGTGTTACACTGTAATTAGTGTTACACTGTAGTGTGTGTTACACTGTAATGAGTGTTACACTGTAGTGTGTTACTCTGTAATGTGTGTTACACTGTAATGTGTGTTACACTGTAATATGTGTTACACTGTAGTGTGTGTTACTCTGTAATGTGTATTACACTGTAATGTGTGTTACTCTGTAGTGTGTGTTACACTGGAATGAGTGTTACACTGTAGTGTGTTACTCTGTAATGTGTGTTACACTGTAATGAGTGTTACACTGTAGTGTGTTACTCTGTAATGTGTGTTACACTGTAATGTGTGTTACACTATAGTGTGTGTTACACTGTAATATGTGTTACACTGTAGTGTGTGTTACTCTGTAATGTGTATTACACTGTAATGTGTGTTACTCTGTAGTGTGTGTTACACTGTAATGAGTGTTACACTGTAGTGTGTTACTCTGTAATGTGTTACACTGTAATGTGTGTTACACTATAGTGTGTGTTACACTGTAATATGTGTTACACTGTAGTGTGTGTTACTCTGTAATGTGTGTTACACTGTAATGTGTGTTAGACTATAGTGTGTGTTACACTGTAATATGTGTTACACTGTAGTGTGTGTTACTCTGTAATGTGTGTTACACTGTAGTGTGTGTTACTCTGTAGTGTGTGTTACACTGTAGTGTGTGTTACTCTGTAATGTTTGTTACACTGTAATGTGTGTTACGCTATAGTGTGTGTTACACTGTAATATGTGTTACACTGTAGTGTGTGTTACACTGTAATGTGTGTTACTCTGAAATGTGTATTACACTGTAGTGTGTGTTACTCTGTAGTGTGTGTTACACTGTAATGTGTGTTACACTGTAGTGTGTGTTACTCTGTAATGAGTATTACACTGTAATGTGAGTTACTCTGTAGTGTGTGTTACACTGTAATGTGTCTTACACTGCAATGTGTGTTGCACTGTAGTATGTGTTACACTGTAATTAGTGTTACACTGTAGTGTGTGTTACACTGTAATGAGTGTTACACTGTAGTGTGTGTTACTCTGTAATGTGTGTTACACTGTAATGTGTGTTACACTGTAATATGTGTTACACTGTAGTGTGTGTTACTCTGTAATGTGTATTACACTGTAATGTGTGTTACACTATAGTGTGTGTTACACTGTAATATGTGTTACACTGTAGTGTGTGTTACTCTGTAATGTGTGTTACACTGTAGTGTGTGTTACTCTGTAGTGTGTGTTACACTGTAGTGTGTGTTACTCTGTAATGTTTGTTACACTGTAATGTGTGTTACGCTATAGTGTGTGTTACACTGTAATATGTGTTACACTGTAGTGTGTGTTACTCTGAAATGTGTCTTACACTGTAATGTTTGTTACACTGTAGTGTGTGTTACTCTGTAATGAGTGTTAAACTGTATTGTGTGTTTCTTTGTAGTATGTGTTACACTGTAATTAGTGTTACACTGTAGTGTGTGTTACACTGTAATGAGTGTTACACTGTAGTGTGTGTTACTCTGTAATGTGTGTTACACTGTAATGTGTGTTACACTATAGTGTGCGTTACACTGTAATATGTGTTACACTGTAGTGTGTGTTACTCTGTAATGTGTGTTACACAGTAGTGTGTGTTACTCTATAGTGTGTGTTACACTGTAGTGTGTGTTACACTGTAATGAGTGTTACACTGTATTGTGTGTTATACTGTAATGAGTGTTAAACTGTATTGTGTGTTACTTTGTAGTATGTGTTACACTGTAATTAGTGTTACACTGTAGTGTGTGTTACACTGTAATGAGTGTTACACTGTAGTGTGTGTTACTCTGTAATGTGTGTTACACTGTAATGTGTGTTACACTATAGTGTGCGTTACACTGTAATATGTGTTACACTGTAGTGTGTGTTACTCTGTAATGTGTGTTACACTGTAGTGTGTGTTACTCTGTAATGTTTGTTACACTGTAATGTGTGTTACGCTATAGTGTGTGTTACACTGTAATATGTGTTACACTGTAGTGTGTGTTACACTGTAATGTGTGTTACTCTGAAATGTGTATTACACTGTAATGTGTGTTACACTGTAGTGTGTGTTACTCTGTAGTGTGTGTTACACTGTAATGTGTGTTACACGGTAGTGTGTGTTACTCTATGATGAATATTACACTGTAATGTGTGCTACTCTGTAGTGTGTTACACTGTAGTGTGTGTTACTCTGTAATGTGTGTTACACTGTAATGTGTGTTACACTGTAGTGTGTGTTACTCTGTAATGTGTTTTACTCTGTAGTGTGTTACACTTTAATGTGTGTTACACTATAGTGTGTGTTACACTGTAATGTGTGTTACTCTGTAGTGTGTGTTACACTGTAATGAGTGTTACACTGTAGTGTGTTACTCTGTAATGTGTGTTACACTGTAATGTGTGTTACACTATAGTGTGTGTTACACTGTAATATGTGTTACACTGTAGTGTGTGTTACTCTGTAATGTGTATTACACTGTAATGTGTGTTACTCTGTAGTGTGTGTTACACTGTAATGAGTGTTACACTGTAGTGTGTTACTCTGTAATGTGTTACACTGTAATGTGTGTTACACTATAGTGTGTGTTACGCTGTAATATGTGTTACACTGTAGTGTGTGTTACTCTGTAATGTGTGTTACACTGTAATGTGTGTTAGACTATAGTGTGTGTTACACTGTAATATGTGTTACACTGTAGTGTGTGTTACTCTGTAATGTGTGTTACACTGTAGTGTGTGTTACACTGTAGTGTGTGTTACTCTGTAGTGTGTGTTACACTGTAGTGTGTGTTACTCTGTAATGTTTGTTACACTGTAATGTGTGTTACGCTATAGTGTGTGTTACACTGTAATATGTGTTACACTGTAGTGTGTGTTACACTGTAATGTGTGTTACTCTGAAATGTGTATTACACTGTAGTGTGTGTTACTCTGTAGTGTGTGTTACACTGTAATGTGTGTTACACTGTAGTGTGTGTTACTCTGTAATGAGTATTACACTGTAATGTGAGTTACTCTGTAGTGTGTGTTACACTGTAATGTGTCTTACACTGCAATGTGTGTTGCACTGTAGTATGTGTTACACTGTAATTAGTGTTACACTGTAGTGTGTGTTACACTGTAATGAGTGTTACACTGTAGTGTGTGTTACTCTGTAATGTGTGTTACACTGTAATGTGTGTTACACTGTAATACGTGTTACACTGTAGTGTGTGTTACTCTGTAATGTGTATTACACTGTAATGTGTGTTACACTATAGTTTGTGTTACACTGTAATATGTGTTACACTGTAGTGTGTGTTACTCTGTAATGTGTGTTACACTGTAGTGTGTGTTACTCTGTAGTGTGTGTTACACTGTAGTGTGTGTTACTCTGTAATGTGTGTTACACTGTAATGTGTATTACACTGTAATGTGTGTTACACTATAGTGTGTGTTACACTGTAATATGTGTTACACTGTAGTGTGTGTTACTCTGTAATGTGTGTTACTCTGTAATGTGTGTTACTCTGAAATGTGTCTTACACTGTAATGTTTGTTACACTGTAGTGTGTGTTACTCTGTAGTGTGTGTTACAATGTAATGTGTGTTACACTGTAATATGTGTTACACTGTAGTGTGTGTTACTCTGTAATGTGTGTTACACTGTAGTGTGTGTTACTCTGTAGTGTGTGTTACACTGTAGTGTGTGTTACTCTGTAATGTTTGTTACACTGTAATGTGTGTTACGCTATAGTGTGTGTTACACTGTAATATGTGTTACACTGTAATGTGTGTTACTCTGAAATGTGTATTACACTGTAGTGTGTGTTACTCTGTAGTGTGTGTTACACTGTAATGTGTGTTACACTGTAGTGTGTGTTACTCTGTAATGAGTATTACACTGTAATGTGAGTTACTCTGTAGTGTGTGTTACACTGTAATGTGTCTTACACTGCAATGTGTGTTGCACTGTAGTATGTGTTACACTGTAATTAGTGTTACACTGTAGTGTGTGTTACACTGTAATGAGTGTTACACTGTAGTGTGTGTTACTCTGTAATGTGTGTTACACTGTAATGTGTGTTACACTGTAATATGTGTTACACTGTAGTGTGTGTTACTCTGTAATGTGTATTACACTGTAATGTGTGTTACACTATAGTGTGTGTTACACTGTAATATGTGTTACACTGTAGTGTGTGTTACTCTGTAATGTGTGTTACACTGTAGTGTGTGTTACTCTGTAGTGTGTGTTACACTGTAGTGTGTGTTACTCTGTAATGTTTGTTACACTGTAATGTGTGTTACGCTATAGTGTGTGTTACACTGTAATATGTGTTACACTGTAGTGTGTTACTCTGAAATGTGTCTTACACTGTAATGTTTGTTACACTGTAGTGTGTGTTACTCTGTAGTGTGTGTTACAATGTAATGTGTGTTACACTGTAATGTGTGTTACACGGTAGTGTGTGTTACTCTGTGATGTTTGTTACACTGTAGTGTGTGTTACTCTGTAATGTGTGTTACACTGTAGTGTGTGTTACTCTGTAATGAGTATTACACTGTAATGTGAGTTACTCTGTATTGTGTGTTACACTGTAATGTGTCTTACACTGCAATGTGTGTTACACTGTAGTGTGTTTTACACTGTAATGAGTGTTAAACTGTATTGTGTGTTACTTTGTAGTATGTGTTACACTGTAATTAGTGTTACACTGTAGTGTGTGTTACACTGTAATGAGTGTTACACTGTAGTGTGTGTTACTCTGTAATGTGTGTTACACTGTAATGTGTGTTACACTATAGTGTGCGTTACACTGTAATATGTGTTACACTGTAGTGTGTGTTACTCTGTAATGTGTGTTACACTGTAGTGTGTGTTACTCTATAGTGTGTGTTACACTGTAGTGTGTGTTACTCTGTAATGTTTGTTACACTGTAATGTGTGTTACGCTATAGTGTGTGTTACACTGTAATATGTGTTACACTGTAGTGTGTGTTACACTGTAATGTGTGTTACTCTGAAATGTGTATTACACTGTAATGTGTGTTACACTGTAGTGTGTGTTACTCTGTAGTGTGTGTTACACTGTAATGTGTGTTACACGGTAGTGTGTGTTACTCTATGATGAGTATTACACTGTAATGTGTGCTACTCTGTAGTGTGTTACACTGTAGTGTGTGTTACTCTGTAATGTGTGTTACACTGTAATGTGTGTTACACTGTAGTGTGTGTTACTCTGTAATGTGTGTTACACTGTAATGTGTGTTACACTGTAGTGTGTGTTACTCTGTAATGTGTTTTACTCTGTAGTGTGTTACACTTTAATGTGTGTTATACTATAGTGTGTGTTACACTGTAATGTGTGTTACTCTGTAGTGTGTGTTACACTGTAATGTGTGTTACACTATAGTGTGTGTTACACTGTAATATGTGTTACACTGTAGTGTGTGTTACTCTGTAATGTGTATTACACTGTAATGTGTGTTACTCTGTAGTGTGTGTTACACTGTAATGAGTGTTACACTGTAGTGTGTTACTCTGTAATGTGTTACACTGTAATGTGTGTTACACTATAGTGTGTGTTACGCTGTAATATGTGTTACACTGTAGTGTGTGTTACTCTGTAATGTGTGTTACACTGTAATGTGTGTTAGACTATAGTGTGTGTTACACTGTAATATGTGTTACACTGTAGTGTGTGTTACTCTGTAATGTGTGTTACACTGTAGTGTGTGTTACACTGTAGTGTGTGTTACTCTGTAGTGTGTGTTACACTGTAGTGTGTGTTACTCTGTAATGTTTGTTACACTGTAATGTGTGTTACGCTATAGTGTGTGTTACACTGTAATATGTGTTACACTGTAGTGTGTGTTACACTGTAATGTGTGTTACTCTGAAATGTGTATTACACTGTAGTGTGTGTTACTCTGTAGTGTGTGTTACACTGTAATGTGTGTTACACTGTAGTGTGTGTTACTCTGTAATGAGTATTACACTGTAATGTGAGTTACTCTGTAGTGTGTGTTACACTGTAATGTGTCTTACACTGCAATGTGTGTTGCACTGTAGTATGTGTTACACTGTAATTAGTGTTACACTGTAGTGTGTGTTACACTGTAATGAGTGTTACACTGTAGTGTGTGTTACTCTGTAATGTGTGTTACACTGTAATGTGTGTTACACTGTAATACGTGTTACACTGTAGTGTGTGTTACTCTGTAATGTGTATTACACTGTAATGTGTGTTACACTATAGTGTGTGTTACACTGTAATATGTGTTACACTGTAGTGTGTGTTACTCTGTAATGTGTGTTACACTGTAATGTGTGTTACACTATAGTGTGCGTTACACTGTAATATGTGTTACACTGTAGTGTGTGTTACTCTGTAATGTGTGTTACACTGTAGTGTGTGTTACTCTATAGTGTGTGTTACACTGTAGTGTGTGTTACTCTGTAATGTTTGTTACACTGTAATGTGTGTTACGCTATAGTGTGTGTTACACTGTAATATGTGTTACACTGTAGTGTGTGTTACACTGTAATGTGTGTTACTCTGAAATGTGTATTACACTGTAATGTGTGTTACACTGTAGTGTGTGTTACTCTGTAGTGTGTGTTACACTGTAATGTGTGTTACACGGTAGTGTGTGTTACTCTATGATGAGTATTACACTGTAATGTGTGCTACTCTGTAGTGTGTTACACTGTAGTGTGTGTTACTCTGTAATGTGTGTTACACTGTAATGTGTGTTACACTGTAGTGTGTGTTACTCTGTAATGTGTGTTACACTGTAATGTGTGTTACACTGTAGTGTGTGTTACTCTGTAATGTGTTTTACTCTGTAGTGTGTTACACTTTAATGTGTGTTATACTATAGTGTGTGTTACACTGTAATGTGTGTTACTCTGTAGTGTGTGTTACACTGTAGTGTGTTAATCTGTAGTGTGTGTTACACTGTAGTGTGTGTTACACTGTAATGTGTGTTACACTGAGGTGTGTTACTCTGTAATGAGTATTACACTGTAATGTGTGTTACACTATAGTGTGTGTTACACTGTAATGTGTGTTACTCTGTAGTGTGTTACACTGTAGTGTGTTACACTGTAATGTGTCTTACACTGCAATGTGTGTTACACTGTAATGTGTGTTAAACTGTAGTGTGTTACACTGTAATGTGTGTTACACTGTAGTGTGTGTTACACTGTAATGTGTGTTACTCTGTAATGTGTGTTACACTGTAGTGTGTGTTACTCTGTGATGAGTATTAAACTGTAATGTGTGTTACACTGTAGTGTGTGTTTTTCCGCTAACCTGCGAAATGATATATTTTTTCACATATTCCCAGGTCTTTAGATTTTAATAATTTTTATTCATGCAGCTTTTCTATGAAAAATCACCTGCAGAAAGAAGAAAGAAGAAATCTGTAAAATGGAGGAATGACATGTTAACAGCAGTGAGGATATGAAAGGTGCGTCAGAACGAGTCACCCTTCAGTTGTGTGTTAAAGTTGTTTACCTTAGATCGTTTGGGTGTGTTTCCTCGGTCCTCTTAGCTATGTAATGCTTTAACACACTTCACACTTCACCAGATAATTCAATACAGTCAGTAACATGTCAGCCTCTGATGGGGTAAGAAGATTAAACACCAGCTACTCAGCTGTTCATACCAGAACAATAAAATAATGTTCCTGTACAATGACTGCATTTATAGTGTTTCTCACAAAATATCTCTCAGTTCATATGATGTTCTGAGGATTTTACAAATTGATGACCAGAGCACGAGTCAAAATCAATTTATCTCATCACTCATCACTCAAATGAGTACATAAGTTAAGACGATTGAGCGTGTAAACACAATCAAGAATAAGCGAGAATAAGCAGAACACATGCTGCCAATTGGCTGCTGCTCATCACCTGATACTTCCCCGTTTTTGCCCCAAGCTAAAAGTTTACAGTTTCATCAGATGTAAGAGGAATGAGGACGAGCTCAGACAGGCAGGAACACTGCTCAACTCTGATGGAGAAGAAATAAAAACTCATTCTATGTAGTTAAAACATTAACAAATATAATAAAGTTGATGGTAAAGGTTAATATCAATAATAATAATATCAATAAAAGAGCTTAATGTGCTTAATGTGTGTGTGTGTGTGTGTGTGAGAGAGAGAGAGAGAGAGAGAGAGAGAGAGAGAGAGAGACAGAGAGAGGGACAGAGAGAGAGAGAGAGAGAGAGAGAGACAGAGAGAGGGACAGAGAGGGACAGAGAGAGAGAGACAGAGAGAGGGACAGTGATGGAGAGAGAGGGACAGACAGACAGAGAGGGACAGTGACGGAGAGAGAGAGAGTGACAGAGAGAGAGAGAGAGTGACAGAGAGAGAGAGAGAGAGAGAGAGATTAGCATGCTTACTTTAATAAATAAATAAATAAATAAATAAATAAATAAATAAATAAATAAATAAATAAATAAATAAGTAAACAAACAGCAACAACCAAAATAGCTAAAAAAAATAAAAAAAAGAACATAAGACAGCACTGTGACATTATGCATGGTTTGTAATAAATATTTAGATTATAGTATTGTGTGTGTGTGTGTGTGTGTGTGTGTGTGTGTGTGTGTGTCTCCCTCTGCTGTACAGATCCTGCAGGTACAGGAGATGATTTAGTTTGGTGGAGATGGTTAAGGAGATGATTTATTCTGATGATGTGTATATCTCTGAGTGAATAGAAACGGCTAGCTGCTAATTAGTTATTTGAAATAATCAGTTATTTAAAATAGAATTCAAAATAAAATTAAATAGAGATAAATACTTAAATAAAGTGATAAGGAAATGAATGCAATCTGCTGTACAGTAAAGTGGGAGGCTGCACAAGGTGAGCTCAGTGCAGATTGTTCACTCAGCTGATAGCACCACCTTCTGGAGAGCTTCATGTCCTGCTTGGTACTGCTCTCAAAGCAGGCAGTGATGCTTCCTGTCACGATGCTGTCAGTGGTGAAGAAGGTTCTGAGCACCTGAGAGGACAGTTTAAGGTCCATTAATCGTCTAAGATGGTAACGACCGGTCAGGCCTTCTTCACCACGGTGCTGATGTGACAGTGGACACTGCCCACTCTCTACACTGGACTCCTATTGACTGTCAGTGGATTATATCTGTGCTGTGCTGTCCACTATCAACTAATTGTCTGTGTGTGTGTGTGTGTGTGAGTGAGTGAGTGATTGGCTATGTGTGTGTGTGTGTGTATGTGATAAAGTGTGTGTCTCTCTCTGCTGGTACAGTCTCCAGGTGGTTTAGTTATTGTGATGTATGTGTGTGTGTGTGTGTGTGTGTGTGTGAGAGATTGAGTGTGTGTGTGTGTGTTTGTATTTGACTGAATGTGTGATGTGTGTGTGTGATTGAGAGTGAGTGAGTGTTTGTGTGTGCGCGTACATGTGTGTGTGTGCATGTGTGTGAGTGATTGGTTAAGTGTGTTTGTGTGTGTGTGTTTTTGAGTGTGTGTGTGTGTGTGTTTATGTTTGACTGAATGTGTGATGAGTGTGTGTGTGTGTGCATGTGATTGGCTGTGTGTGTGAGAGAGAGAGATTGAGTGTGTGTGTGTTTGACTGAATGTGTGATGAGTGTGTGTGTGTGTGCATGTGATTGAGTGTGAGTGTGTGTGTGTGTGAGTGAGTGATTGGCTGTGTGTGTGTGTGTGAGATTGAGTGTGTGTATGTGTTTGTCTGAATGTTGTGTGTGTATGTGATTAAGAGTTAGTGTGTGTGTGTGTGTATGTGTGTCTCCCTCTGCTGGTACAGTTTCCAGATGGTTTAGTTATTGTGATGTGTGTGTGTTTGTGTGTGAGAGAGAGAGTTTTGTACAGTTCAGTCCTGGGTGTTGAGGAACCCAGATGGTCATTGTGAGCTCCTGTACGTGGTATAACAGACCCATTACATGATCAGTAAAAGCGCTGCTTTATTAACATGGGTAAAGATGACACTAACACAAGACACAGAGCAAACAAAACACAATGAGAAAATGGAAACCCAGGTCATGAAAGCGGCTGAACATAGAAACACTGAACACACCAACAAACAAATAATGACTGACCAAGACAGGAACAAAAGGGCCTATATATATATATGTATGTATAGGCCAGAACATTACTGCCAAGACTTCCTTTTACAAGGAAAAGCTTGAGGCTTCTGCACAAGATCCCCGAATGCTCCACAACATCTTCTCTGCACTACTCAACCCTCCAACTCCACCTGCTCCATCCTCCCTGACCGATTTTGCCACTTTTTACACAGAGAAGATTGAGAAGATCTGCCAGATCTTTACGTCCGCCCCAACTTCATCTACATTACACAGCCAGGACTCAGCTACTCCTTCACTGAAGCATCTCTCAACCATAGCAGCAGAAGAGGTTTTGCAGATCATTCACTCCTCCAATCCCACCACCTGCCCACTGGATCCAATCCCTTCCACTATGCTCCAGACCATCTCACCTGACCTCCTGCCCTTCATCACCACATTCATCAATAGATCCATTACATTAGGACAGGTACCAACTGCCTTTAAGCAAACAAGGGTTATCCCTATACTGAAGAAACCTGCTTTGGATCCCTCTGACATCAATAATTACAGACCAGTCACTCCTCTCCTTTCTTGCAAAAATTCTCGAACGAATTGTTTATAATCAGCTGTCTGACTATCTCTTGCAGAATAACCTCCATGATCCCAACCAGTCTGGCTTCAAAGCAGCACATTCTACAGAGACTGCCCTTTTGGCGGTCACTGAGAAACTACATACTGCTAGATCAGCCAAGCTTCATCAGTCCTCATCCTCCTTGACCTTACTGCAGCATTTGACACGGTTAACCACAAGATTCTCTTGTCCGCCCTCAGGAGTCTTGGAATTTGTGGAACAGCATGGGAATGGTTTGCTTCCTACCTGGATGGTCGCTCATATCAGGTAACATGGAAGGGATTGACATCTGCCCCACACAGACTCTCTACTGGTGTCCCACAAGGCTCAGTACTTGGTCTTCTCCTTTTCTCCCTCTACACCCACACTCGCGTCAAAGTGATATCCTCACACGGCTTTTCATACCACTGCTATGCTGATGACACCCAACTTATCTTCTTCTTCCCTCCCTCAGATACCACAGCTTCTACCCGAATCTCAGTGTGTCTGGCAGACATTTCATCCTGGATGACAGCTCATCAGCTGAAACTTAATCCCTGCAAAACTGAACTGCTGGTCATCCCAGGTGATTCATCCCCAGACAAGGATCTTGCATTATCTCTGGACAACTCAATGATCTCCCCTTCAGCCACTGCTCGCAACCTTGGGGTAACCATGGACAATCAACTGTCCTTTTCCTCCCATGTTGCCAATGTGACGCGCTCATGTCGGTTTCTTCTGTACAACATCAGAAGGATCCGACCATTTCTATCCACACAGGCTACTCAAGTGCTTGTTCAGTCTTTGGTTATTTCGAGACTGGACTACTGCAACTCTTTACTGGCAGGTCTTCCTCTGAATGCAACTCGTCCACTGCAAATGATCCAAAATGCAGCTGCATGGCTTGTTTTCAACCTGCCTAAGTTCTCCCACACCTCCCCACTGCTGCTCCTCTACTGTCTTCCGGTAGCTGCACGCATCAGATTCAAAGCACTGACACTTGCCTACAAAGCCAAGAATGGACCAGCACCATCTTACCTCAAAGATCTTATTACTCCTCGCACTGCACCTCGCTCCCTCCGATCCACTAGCACTGCCCGACTGGTCCCACCATCTTTCAGGGCAAAAGGTAGGTATTCATCTAAACTCTTCTCTGTTCTGGCACCGAGGTGGTGGAATGAACTTCCCCTAGATGTCCGTACAGCAGAGTCTCTGACTGTCTTAAATGACATCTTAAGACCTACCTTTTCCTGAAGCACTTAAACTAGCTCTTACCTTTCACTGTTTATGTATTGTTATATGGTTTATTTAAAAAAAAATTTTTAGGCAAATGGTATCCTAAGTCTGTAACCTATTGAACCAGTGTTAATGTTTCAATGATAGTGACTTAAAGCACTTTTGTATGTCGCTCTGGATAAGAGCGTCTGCCAAATGCCAGAAATGTAAATGTAAATGTAAACATTAGTGGAACAGGTGACATGGCAGGAAAGCAGAATAGAAAGGGCTTGGCACAAAACACGTGGGGAATACACAAACAACAAAGCAGGCTATCTGGCAGGGAACTGTTCCAGCGGTTCCTGACAACAGCACAGTGAGAGTCTTCCTTCACAGAGTGTAGTATCTGGGAGCAGAGTGGGTTAAAGGCCTTGTTCAGGGGCCCAACAGTGGCAGCTTGGCAGATATGAGGCTTGAACCCAACCTTTCAATAAACAACCCAGAGCTACCAGCGAGAAGCTGTAAGCTACCACTGCCCCTGGTGATGTTGTTGTTGTTGTTGTTGTGTGAAATTAATAAAACAATGCAAACATGTGACAATGGTCTTAGCCAAAACAACCGAATGTATCTGTCCTGGTTAAAGTGGACAGGCATGTGTGAAGATGGTGGTGAGAAATTATTCCACAGCTGAATAAATATTTGCTATCCTTCTCTTTATTTCCCTAGCTTGCTAAGCTGCCGCAAGTTATGGTTAGACTGGGCAGGGTTGTATAGTGTTTCTCAGACACTATTGGCTATTGTTTAAATGAGTCAAGTCAAGAAACTTTTATTGTCATTTCAACCACATATAGCTGACGAAGTACAGAGTGAAATAAGAGAACGTTTCTCCAGGACCCTGGTGCTACATAGACAACATACAACTACAAAAACAATGCAACAACACAGAGCTAAAGAACGGAAGCTAAGGAAAGATGCTTTTCCTAGCTATATAAAGTGCAATGAGTGCAACCAGGTGCTAACGGTGCAAATACAAAAACAACACAAAACAGTACACGACACATAGCACCGAAAAACACGTGCACACTAGAAGAACTGTAAACAAGTGGGTTCTTATAACATATACGCTTATAAACATACACATGTAGCAGCAGGAGCTGACAGTATGATATGTGTAAAAATAGCAACAGCAGCAAATAAATAGGTTCGGTAGTTTGGACAGGTCAGTTTACACAGGTGTGTGTGTGTGTGTGTGTGTGAGAGAGAGTTTTGTACAGTTCAATCCTGGGTGTTGAGGAGCCCGATGGCTTGAGGAAAGAAACTGTTACACAGTCTGGTTGTGAGGGCCCAAATCCTTATGTTCCTCTTTCCAGATGTTAGGAGAGTGAAGAGTGTGTGTGAGGGGTGTGTGGGGTGTGTGTGTATGTGTGTGAGAGGTATGTGAGGTCATCCATAATGCTGTTGGTCTGTGCAATCCTGTGCAATTTCCAAACTAGGTAGTCATACAGCTGCTGAGGACACTTTCAGTGGTCCTTCTGTAGAACACAGTCAGGATGGGGGTAGGTAGTAGAGACACTGCTGGTGCTGAGTGACCATCATCTCCTCCAGACGAACACCAAGGAATTTGGTGCTCTTGACAATCTCCACAGAGGATCCGTGATCCGATGTTCATGACCTCACATGCCTTCCTGCATCAAGAGAGAATATACCAACATATGAAAGAATTCTTTTTGTGTGTGTGATATGTGTAATAGCATATTTTTAATGATAATTTTAGTGATCATGTTAATGGTCACACGCACAGACCACCAGAGAATTGGAACATAAATGACTTCAAACTTAAATTAGTAGTATTTCAATGAGCGTGGAAGAAAATCAGATCTCAGCATGTCTGAAGGACATCTCATCATTGATGGCATGGATGGCAGCTCATCAGCTGAAACTCAATCCCAGAAAAACTGGGATGGTCATCCCAGGTGATTCATCCACAGCCTAGGATCTTGTGATATCTCTGAACAACGCCATGATCTCCACTTCAGCCACTGCTCGCATCCTTGGGGTAACCATGGACAATAATCTGTCCTTTTCCTCCTATATTACTAATATATTATATGTAATATATTACTAATGTCACATGCTCATGTGGGTTTCTTTTGTAACATGCAGCCTAACTAGAACCAGAAGATATGAAAACATCACTCCTATCTTATCCACATTGCATTGGTTCCCAGTCAAATTTTACACTGATTATAAAATACTGTTATTGACCTATAAAGCAAGGGTGCAGTTTATTAGTTGCTACCTCAATTAGTGCAGGCTACAGCACAAAGACCCACAGTTATAAACAGCCATCAGATTAGTGTTGGGGATTCAGACACAGTTTCAATGTTTAAGTCCAGGCTGAAGACACATTTGTTTAGTCAAGCATTCAATGTATTGGGTGATGGTCTGTGTATTTATGTTAACAAATCATGGTGTACAGACTCGACTGTAACTGGAAATCATTGCTCTGCTCATCTGACGTATTTGATGATTAAATGCAGACCCTTTTATCTACCAAGAGAATTCTCAGCCATTGTTGTGACTGCAGCATACATCCCTCCGGATGCTAATGCTAAGGCTGCTATGGAAGAACTGCATACAGCTATCAGCAAGCAACAGGCCACATATCCCAGTGGAGCTATTATTGTTGCTGAGGACTTCAACCACTCCAACTTAAGATCTGTACTTCCCAAATTTCATCAGCATGTTTGCTGCGCTACTAGAGGGGACAACACACTAGACCATGTTTACACCAACATTGCTGAGGCATACAGGGCCATTTCCCTCCCCCACTTGGGTCAGTCTGATCACCTCTCTTTGTTCATGATACCCAAATACACAACACTCATCAAACATGTGAAACTCTCTGTAAAGACAGTGAATGTATGGCCAGAGAGGGGCATTTCCTCACTACAGCAACAGCTACAAGACACTGTGACTGGAGCATGTTTGCCTCACAGGCCACCTCAGACACACAGACAGACATCAACATCTATACATCACCTGTACTGGACCATTTCAAGATGTGTATTGACACCGTCACCACTGTCAAACATGTGAAACACTTTCCTAATCAGAAGCCATGGATGAACTCTGAGGTACGACTCCTGCTGAAAGATGCTGCTTTTAAATCCGGCAATGCAGAGGACTACAACAGAGCCAGGGCCAACCTGAAAAGGGGCATTAGGAAAGCCAGGCATGCACATAAACTGCGTATTGAGGAGCACTTCCACTGCAACTCCAACCCCAGACGCATGTGGATAGGCATCCAGACCATCACTGACCACAAACCTACAATACAGTCTCTACCTACCAGCAATGCCTTCCTCCCAGATGAGTGACTTCTTAACAAATAGACCTCAGTCTGTAAGGTTGGGTAATCATTTATTCTCAACCCTCATCCTGAACACCAGCATCCCACTAGGATGTGTGCTGAGCCCACTGCTCTATTCCCTGTTCAACCATGACTGTGCTCTGTGGCATAACTACAACATCTTCATCAAATATGCAGATGATACCACAGTTGTTGGCCGAATCAGCAACAACGATGAATCGGCCTACAGGGAGGAGATCCAAAGCCTGTCAGCATGGTGTTCCATGAAAAACATCACCCTCAACACCACAATGACCAAAGAGCTCATCGTGGACTTCCGGAAATCTAACAGCAGCAGGCACTCCTCTATCGACATCAACAGGTCTGAAGTACAGTGTGTCTCCAGCTTTAAGTTCCTGGGTGTCCACATCTCTGAGGATCTGTCCTGGCATCTGAACACCTCAACTCTGGATCGGAAGGTGCAACAGCATCTTTACTTCCTGAGACAACAAAAAAAATGTTCACTGTGGACTAAAAATTCTACTGTATTCACTACTAAAATCTGACTCCAGCTCCACACTGACCCGACAGCCCAGTCTAAGTGAGACTCATAGTTAGTAAGGCCTCAAAACTAAATAAGCCAATCAAGCAGACTAGATGAATGCAGATAAGAGATTTTATTTTGTAATCAGCGCTGACACAAGAATTGAGATGCTCACACATGAACGTCCCAACAACCTCTCCTCGGGGAACTCCAACTACAGCCTTTATATACATTTCCCTTATCTTCCCAATGCAACACGTCACTGGTTCTTTGCCTAGACAATCCCACCCATCTTTCTTTTTTTAGACCTTTTAGATTCTTTTTTACACCATTATCTTTGAATTTACAACTTTTCGAATACCATTATAATTAAACTTCCCTAAATCATTATATTAAAAATTGGGCATTTCCGCCCCCACCAGTGGGATTGTCTTCGGCCTCACTCTCGCCAACACCTCATTCTTCTTCAGGAGACAGCATGGGTAAGTTCTCAGTCCTTCAGGGGCCAACACCCTTTCTTTTATTACACTCTACACTTCACGGCTTTTCTGATTTATCCGCTGTCTTCTACGTATGTACTCTAGATATTTCGCCTGGTACCACCATTGCCATCCAGCACGCGCTGCGTTTACTTCATGATGAGATCACTGCCGCTCAAGGTACCAGTGGAGCGAAGATTGACCATAATAATCTAGGGTGCATCTCTGCCATTGATTGGTCCAAGTTTGGAAAGCCTGGTACCGCAGAGAAAGCCTGCCAGACTGACATCATTGATACAACTATTTGTTCTCCAAAGCCCTTGCAGCCTGTGTGCAAGGCCCGTGACAGGCCAACATGCCGTGTTAAACCTTATATTGGTCTCAAGCTCAAACGACCTAACGAATAAACCTTATCTGAGAACTCACTCCTGCTGTCCCCCGATTATTTCACACTACATCAAACACACACCTCATACATATATCCTCATTTACAAAATTATCTCCCACATTCCCCCCTTTTGTGACTCAAGTCACAACACACTCAACTTGTTCAGACGCTATGCATACATGCCTTATATACGTACATAAATCAGCACAAGGATTATATACTCGTATGATTCATTTTCAGTGATTTACTACTATCATTGTGCTAGTAAACAATTGCATTTGGATTATATACTTGTTAAGGAATGTAATAAGTACTCCAAGCTCTGTGCAGGTATCACTGCATGTAGTTCTTCTCAGTCTTGCCATCGCCCACCTCACTCATTCTCTCACATTCGCCAATCAATTTCATACCTACCTGAATCCCAACCCTACCCACCAGGTATTTCCCCTGGTTACACGCAATCCACGTTGTTTCCGTTCCACGCCCGGTGACCAGCAGCACGACCGTGCCTGCCTTAGGTTGTCCCACCCAGTGAGATCTTACCCGTCTTTGGCTAACCGGCCTACATCTCTGGTCACCGGCTGCCCCTGGTAGCAGCTTTCCCCTTGCCCAACACCTCTGACTCTGGTGTGGCTTTTGTGGTCTGTCTTCTCTTGATTCTTCAGTAGGGCATTATTGGGATCTGTGCCATGAGCCAAATTGGAACCTCAGTCACTCCGTCCTCAGTCACTCTCGAGATCTCATCACCTTACCTACCCAGCCACTGTACCTGCAGAGAGCTTCAAGTGTGCAAACATTAAGTATCAACTAACTCTATGTTTATAACACATTCAGTAATGTCTACCACTCGTTCCCACACGACCAATAAGCCTGAATCATTATTATTATGTTCCCTTTAACCATAAATCAGCAGTTGTCATTAAGATGCATAAATGAGTAACATTCAATCATTCAGTAGTCATTATAAGACTTCTCCAGTGATTCCGGCACATTTGACACTCAGCATAAGGATAGATTCATATAAGAGGCTGATTACGCTTTTCCATCAGTAGTATTTTAAAACACACATAAATGATAATAGTGTTGCATGCATAAACATTAGTGACTTAAAACACAATATAATACGACACGCCGACATAACATAACCCACATCCTTTTTATGACGTTCCCTGTTGTTCTTCTGCCCATGTGACTTTGCGCCACGTAGAGGGGCCGTTGGGGGACTAAGGAGAGGTTACTAGCACATCACTTAGCCCCCGCCCGATGATTGGAACGGCAAGGATCTCAGCAGCTCCATCATTCGTCTAGGAACATTGGTCCACAATACATCTTCTCCTAACTTGACTGTAATGACCTCTACCCTCTTTCTAAGAGGTACGCCTATCCATATTCCGAACCTTCTCTTCCTTCTGTACGCAAGATTAAGTAACCGTTCTACACTATAATGTACATGTTCTACCACAATAGGTAACTGCGCTGTCTGTCTCGGAGTGTATGAAAATGTTTGTATCTCTGTAATATACATCCTGTCTGCATAAATCTCCCTTACTGATGTACGTCTGTCTATAAAAGGGTACTCTAGCAATCCTAAATTTGGCTCCCACTCCCCCAAATCGTTTTTCAACAACCTACCCCATAAATACCTCCATATATGCCTCCAATCCCCCTCCATTATGCAATCATCTTTATTAAGTCCAATTCATCACTGCCATTGCTGGGTTTAAACGGAGACTCAATCTCATGTGTCATCTGAACATATTGGCCAAACAATGTGTGCGTCATCTGTGTAATCATGGAACGCAGTAGTGGAACTACACAACACAACAGAACTGCAAGTACCAGCAAAACCACACCTACAACTGTTCCTATCCTAAGTATGACGGCGCTCCAATTTGAGGAGAACAACCATGCCAGCCAATCATTTGTCAGTTTATATGTGTTTTCTACGTGCTCATCTCTAAGATCTTTCATCTGCCTCAATATTTTACTCAGGTTACCCTCCAGACCAGTGTGCATTAGAATGTAAGTACAACATTGGTCTCCAAACATAGTACACACTCCTTCTTCCGGGGCTCTCATGGTGTCCAGGATAAGTTCTGTAAGGCCATGGTAGATGTTGCATGTAGTTGTTCTTGAATCAAATCCAATGCTTGTATTGTGTAGTTCATGAACCTTTGTTGATTGTACGAAATGTAGTTAATCCATCTCACGTTTTTAGCAATCTGTGCCCATGGCAAGAAAAAGGTCAGTGCTCCTGCTCCTGGTCGACCAATGGCAGCATGGTCATCAGGGACTCCCACCGGAACCCCTCTCCAATCCACATAAACCCCATTGCTCCTGTCAAATCGTCCCAAGTCGCACTTAATTCGTCGACCTGACGCATCAATCTCCTTTTCTTGAAGCACAGTTAGTTCTCATGTCAGCACCACTGTTGCACAGCATCCTCCCCATCCGGGTGGCAGGGTCTGCCTAGCAACACTATATCCACAATAGCGGCCTAGTCCCATTAGATAGGTCAGGCTGGTTCAGGTCAATATAGTCCTTCTTCCACTGTCTCCACACGGTAATCTTCAATCCTTTTGTATCTGCCCTCAGTCACAGTCTTTAGAAATGTTGCCAACAAACACTTGTGATCCGTTAGAACATACGCAGAATGGGTATCTTTGTCCCTGACGCTCACTCACTCTGATGGGCGGATGTCCCTCAGTCCCGATCTCCGCATACTCACAGGTGCTATTCAACATCTTCAACCTGGTCGGGCCGTAAGCACATGAAATAGAATGCATAAGACAAACGAATGGGCATGGTGGCGTAGGTTGTGCTTGGTGCTATTACAACTATCTGGTCCTCTCGTCGGAAAAACTCTGGGAGCTTGCGATGTCCTGTCATGGCACACTATGCATGAGGTGTTTCCTGCTTCGTGTGCTGTGTAACTTAGCCATTGGTAAAACAAGTTGTTTGTCCACAACTCCTGGTCTAGTCTACTCATGAGGCTCATTGACTGTGCAGTGTCTCTGCGTACTCTGGGCAGTGTTGTTGGCGATTGCTCAATGTAGTGTATTCCCCCAGTTTCATCATTCATTTGTTCATTATCACCAAAGACTCGTATAAGTGTGTATGTCCATAGTCCTATACACAGCAGTGCTATTATTACAAGTGCCAATAAGCCCCAGTCCGTTCTGTTGATTCGATCACCGTTTTCTTCCTCTTCATTTATTTCTTGCTCATCGTCCCTCTCTCTCTCTTCTCTTTCAGTGTCCTCGCCGTGCACGGGCTCTAGTTCTATAGGCAGGTCCTGTATCTCCCACATCTTGTTGTGAAGGCCCCTCCCTTGGGTCGTCTTCTTCTTGTTCTGCTGGACTCTCCCACGGGTGATACTCCTGGCTCTGCGGGTGGGGCGCTTGTACTGAAGGGGGTTGTGAGGCGGGAACAGCTGGATCACGCCTTCGTGTCTCGAATTCCCTTATCAGTGGATCCTGCTCCTGCGCTCTTTCACTTCTCGCTCCAGCCCCTGGATCTGGTGCTCTGCAACAGTGATTTAGATGAAACCAAGCAGTCTTACCTTCGACCTTTACGGCTGTAGGAGTAGCTAAGACAACTTTTAGTGGTCCAACTCGTCTGGGCTCATTCCATCTTCTCTTGAAGACCTTGACATACACCCAGTCTCCTGGTTTCACAGTCCTCAGCTCCTTGTCGATTTCGCTCATCCATCCCTCCGAAGCACCTTTCACCTGTTGGAATATAGCTCGGTGTATTTCAGTTAAGTGCTTCACATAGTTGCCAAGCTCACTTTCAAGCTGCTCCAGCGAAGGGCCCTTATAGGGCCCTCGTAGATAAGGCACAGGCATAGGTCATCCTGTAAGCATTTCATGCGGGGTTAGATGCGTCATTCGGTTAGTTTGCATTCTCATGCTCATCAGTGCTAATGGCAAAGCTTGCACCCAATTCATTTTTCCAGCTTCACAAATTTTTGCCAGCTTCGCTTTTAATGTTCCATTGGCCCTTTCCACCATTCCCTGCGACTGTGGGTGATAGACACAGCCCAATCTGTGTCGTATTCTTAAATACTGGAACACTCTTCGAATCACATTGTTCACAAAGTGAGTACCACTGTCTGAGCTGATCTTATCAGGAATACCAAACCTTGGAATCACCTCGCGACACAAAAATTTAGCCACTGAATCTGCATCTGCTTTAGCTGTTGGGTGCGCCTCCACCCATCTATTAAACCTGTCCTCCACCACCAAAACATACCTTTTCTTCTCCTTCACCTCAGCCATGTCCATGAAGTCAATGATCAGATGCCTGAATGGTCCGTCTGGCTCTGGTATGTGGCCTATTGGGGCAGTAAAACTTTTCCTGTTGTTGTATTCTGCGCATATTTCACAATGTGCTAACCTGTGATCAACCATCTGAGCTAAATATGGAGACCACCATGCTCTTTGAATCCGTTTGATCACTTCCCCCCTTGCGCAATGGCTCAAGCCATGCGCATCATTAATCAACGATGTGAGAACTGAGAGAGGAGCCACAAAATGTCCCTGAGGACCACGCCATACGCCTGTTCGTGTATTCTTAACCGCCCCCCTTTTTATCCACTTAGATATCTCATACACTGAGGCCGAATTTTGTGCTGCGGCTAAGGAGGTTAAGTCCGTTTCTGGGTAGTCATCGCCTTCAGAGTCCATCACAAGCATAATGTTGGTATGTCCTAAAGCTGCTGATTTTGCTGCGTCATCTGCTGCAGTGTTTCCGCTGGTAACAAAAGAACCATCTGTTTTGTGCGTTGAACATTTGACGATGGCTAGTTTAGCTGGCAGAGTAATAGCATGTAACAAATCAGTTATGGCCATTCCATGCGTCACAGGAGAGCCATCTGCTCTCAATAACCCTCTCTGGGCCCATGTAGGGCCGAAGTAATGACACACACTATAAGCATACTGAGAATCCGTGAAAATAGTACAAGATTTCCCTGCAGCTAGCTTACAAGCTGCGGCGAGCGCTTTTAACTCAGCCAATTGTGCGGAACATGGTTGAGAAACAACCGTAGACTGAACGGTAACAAAGCTAGTCAAATCATTACTGGGCGCTACTATGGCGTAACCCGCCAAGTTCCCATCTGGGCCTCTAAAGCACGAGCCATCAACAAAAAAGGTTACATCCGAATGTGGCAAAGGTTGATTTTCAAGGTCTTGACGCGCTTTAGAGTATGTGGCTGAAACTTGCTGACAATCGTGCGGTTCACCATCCAATGGGGTCATCATTCTATCAGCTGGATTAACTGTCTGGCATCTTTGAATAGTCAATTCTGGTGAGGAGAGAATTACATCGTAACCCGTCTTCCGCGCATGAGTTATCACAAATGTCGGACTGGTAAGCAGGGCGTGTAACGCATGTGTAGTGTACAGTATAGTAGGATGGCCCATTGTAATGGTTGACACCTTTTGATACGCAAAGGCTGCTGCTGCTAATCCACGATAACACGGCGGCATCCCACTCTCAATGTTGTCTAACCTGCAGCTAAAGTAAGCAACAGGCTGCTTGCCTGGCCCCTGTTGCTGAGTTAACACGGCATTAGCGAAGCCTTGTTTTTCTGATACATACAGGAAGAATGGCTTACCGTAATCAGGACTCGCTAGCACTGGTGCTGTACAAAGATCCTCTTTTAGCATTTCGAAAGCTGCAACGGCCTCCGTCGTCCAAACCAATGCAGCTTTCTTCTGATCAGCTGCTTTTATTAACGCACGTAGTGGAGCTACCTTCAATGCAAAATCTACTATCCACTGTCTGCTATAACCCACCATACCCAAGAAAGACAACATCTGTCCAACCGTTTGCGGTTTCGGGGCTTTACGGACCGCCTCTAGATGCGTAGGCGACAGCTTACGACTAGTGCCATGCAAAACTCTCCCTAGATACTCTACTTCCTGTTTGCAGAACTGTAACTTTTCCTTGCTCACCTTGTGTCCGTTTTCTGCTAAGAGTCTCAATACTTTTAGGGAGTCTGCCTGGCACTGTTCTTTAGTTGGGCTACAAATCAAGATGTCATCAACATATGTCAGGAGAAGACTATCAATATCCAATGAAGCTAGATCCCTAGCCACAATTCGATTAAAAATTGAGGGGCTTTCACAATAGCCCTGGGGCAATCTCGTGTATGTGTACTGTTGGCCGTTATACATGAACGCAAACAAATGTTGTGAATCTGGATGCAGTGGAATACTGAAAAATACTGAAAAAAACAAATCAATGACCGTGTACCACTTAGTATTGCCTGGGATGTTGGAGAGTAACGTATGTGGATCTGGGACTATGGGCGCTTCTGCCTCAACTAAATGGTTAATAGCACGTAAATCATGCACAAGTCGCCACTTATCTGAGTTGGGTTTTCTAACTGGGAATATTGGAGTGTTGCAGCGGCTATGGGTTGGTATTAGGAATCCTGCCTCCAATAACCCTTCGAGTGTGGGTCCTATCCCTGCCTGGGCCTGTGGTGTTAGTGGATATTGTTTCTGATACTGGTACCTGACATTAGGTTTAAGTTTTATCAAAACCTGTCCTGCTGACTTAATGAGCCCTACGTCTGTTGAGTGCTGAGTCCAGAGCACACTTGGGATTGTGGCTAACAGCTCTTCAGTTCCTGTATCTGATTGTTTATCTGGTGCGATGTCTTTGTCGTCTGAAAGTGGTAACTGATAGATAGGTGACATTTTCTTTTCTATCAAAGTTTGTGTGGCTCTTAAAGTGTCTGTGCCTTTTTGAGAAATGCGCATAAATTTTCCATCCGGTGAGGTGTGCATGTACTGATTGATGGTTGGCTTCCATTCCAGCACCTGGCTAGTTTCTTTGAGCATTGGTCCCAGGTCTTTCGATTCATATCCTCCTGCTACCATCAGTGTGATGTGTGGTATTGAGTTTGTAATCTGGTACCAGCTCTTTAAGTTACTGGGTAGCTGAACTGCTGCTGCCACCCCTTGAGGGCCCATGAAGATGTCTGTTGTCACCATGTCAAACAGCTTTCCTTCCAACATGTCTGACCATAGTGTTGCATATTCTTCATTGGTACTGTCAGGGTCAAAACACATAGTACAGTGCAAAGGGCTCTTAGGTTCGGTGTAATCCGGCCGCATAGCCTGTATCCATGGCTTCCACTGTAAATAGCTGGCCTGCAACTCTGATAATGTGGGATTGTCATTCTGTAGCCAATACATTGTGCTACACTCCATGTCTGCCTGCGTCCCAGCCATGAGATATTGTTCTGCTGTGGTTCTGTCTGGGAATGTTACCCAGAGGCCTGTAGGACTGCACTGAATTCTGGCCTTAAACTTACACAAAAGATCTCGCCCCAATAAATTGACGAATTGGTGTAGAGGGTGAGTACAAAAGCGGTGCCACAATAGTGGTGTCTTCTAATGTTAGTATCTGAGGCTCTGTGAAATGTAAGATCTGTGAGATCCCTGAGAAGCCTGTTGTTTTGATGGTCTTCCGAGCGAGAGGGAGATTCGAGCCTTCGCGCCCTATGCATGAATATGTGGCACCTGTGTCGATCATGAATGGAAAAAGACGCTCATTATTGAGTGTTACCATGACAGTTGGTTCCTGTTGCGGATGCAGTGTAGTGGCATACTGCATATTCTCCCCCTCTGGCTTCTCAGGGCCGCTTCAACTCCAATTTGGTGCGGGCCCCAGTCCCGGACCTATCTGGGGCTGATACATATGTGGGCAGTCTCTCCTCATGTGTCCACTCCCTCCGCAGCCCCAGAACTCTAATGGTTGTTGAGGCTGCTGGTACTGAGGATTGGGGGTGCCTGCGCGTAACTCAGTCCTTGGGGCCCTCCAGGGCTCTGCGGCGCATATCCTTGCGGTGGTGATCCAAATCGTTCCCACGGCTGCCTTCTCCCTTGCCACCGACCTCTCATTGGGCGTCCTCTAAATCTTCCTTGTGCACCGCCAATGTGGACATTGATGGGTTGGGCCATTGGGTACACCTGACTGTTTTGTGGATGCTGTGAGTTTGGTGCTATCACCTGCGGTTGTGGCATCATTTGCGGTTGTTATGGTGTTTGTCCTTGTTGCGGCAGCATTTGGTTATTCTGTACAAGTTCTTGGGCTTCCTGCTTTTTCTCTCTCCTTTTCTTTCTGTCTAGCTCTTGTCAACTCGCCAAGCTGTGTTTTATATAGCTGTGTCAGTAGGGCCTCTGAGGCTGTTTGCTCGTCCTTTTGTTTCTTTCTGTATTGTTCCACATAATGTATCACATGTGCTTTGTATGTATCCCAAGGCATGGAGTTTAGACCGACCACCTCATCCAACAAGGTTTGGACTTGTTCTGGTAGACATTTCTTCAGCATTAATTTAAACAGTCCTTTACTTGTGTCCGTCTCGTCCCATGTTCCACCTGTCTCTTCCTTCCATTTATTCTGATAATCATGAATGAATTTTACTACATTTTCTTCTTCCTTCAGAATAATGTGTTCCAGTTGTCCTGGGTCCATTTTCGTGGGGTAGGTTTTCCTTATTTCATTCCACAACCTATTTCTCCATGTCCCCAGTGCTATAGCATCCCAGCCTGGTAGATTCATTGCTCCTTTTAGTCCAGCTTCATCCAGTATTTCAGCTGTCTTTGCTTTCCCTATTGTTTGGGCTAATATGGCTTTCACATCTCCTATCGACAAGGTATGTCCTGCTGTCTTTTCTTCAAACTTTGTAATCCACCTCTGTCCTCCATTACACATCTCCGGTAGCTGTGAGCTTAATCCTACCATATCCATAAATGTCCATGGAACATATTGCACATCTCTTCCTTTTGTCACCAGGGGATTCATTTGAACCTCTTCCTCGTCATCAAACCCATATCTCTGCGGTGCTTTTAATGACTTCTTGTCCCTTAAGGTTCTTGGTCGCGTGCGCTCCCGTTCCAGCTGCTCCTCCAACGCTGTAACTGAATTTTGTAAGCGCTCTTCTAAGTCTTCCAGCTGCTGCGCGATATTACGAACACTATCCCTCACCTTCTGCTCCCTAGTGTCCCTCTGTCTCTTTATTGCATCTTCCCTTGGCTCTATGTACAGTACTCCTCTAACCTGTCTCTCTGGATCTTCTTGCCAGTATTCAGCACATGGTTGTTTTTCCGGTGGCCCTGTTGTCTTTTCTGTTCGGGATTGATTATATACACCTTGTTTCTCACTCATTGGTTCATCTTTTTCCCATTCTCCCAGGAGCGTAGGGGGCGCTGTAGGCCCACTCACACACGTTGAGGTATATCTCTCAGCACTGTCCCCCACTGGTGTTGAGTGTGTGAATTCTTTTCCCTTTTGCAAATACTCTTCACTCTCTTTCTTTGCTCTTTGCAGTATCTCCTCTGCCTCCCCTTCTTCCTCATTTTCACTGTGATTGCCCCCTGTTTCTTTGCTCCTTCTAATTTTTCCTTTAATTGGGTTTTCTAGTGATATCTCCACGTCTTTCCATCCTATCCAGTCAGCATAGCAGTCCGTTAAGGTTGGATACACTCCCACTTGTTCCCTGTCCACCATTGGCTCATTGTAGTTAGGTGGTGGACAGTAGATCGGTGGTGGTCTTTCTATTTCTTTCTCCTCTCCACTCCGCTCTTCTTCCTTTTTTATCGCTCGTTTCACCGCTTCTTCCACTTCTCTGACCTTCTTCCCTTCTCTCATGAACCATTCCAGAATCTCTAATTGCCTATAATTCTTTCCTCTGGATTTATCATCATCTTTGCTTGGCTTCCAGTGTCTCAGCATTTCTCTCACTTCTGAGCAGGCCTTTTCATCAAATGTTCCTTCCACCGGCCACTGCCATGTCCCCAGAGTCCTGTCATGCCATTTTCTCATACACTTCCTGACATACTTCTCGTCAGGTTTGTGTTGCGCTATTATAATGTCAACTGGTGTAGGCTGTCTTCTCCCTTCACTCATGATGCACCCCTGCTGTGCCCTGTATGCGCTACTTCTCTCTCCTGGATTCCTGTTGCCTTCTGACCACGTCAGTGCGACTCTGATTCGTTTCACTGTCAAGCTTGGCCTTACTGGATTCTTTCTTATCTTCTCACCGAGCGCATTGATCTTATCAATCAGCACTGACGTTGCAAAACCTCTTTCCCAATGTACGAGTCGTGGTTCTACTGTAACAGTTGCTGTCAATCCCGAACAATAGTTGTACTGGCTTGGTCTGGGCTGGAATAACTCTGCCAGGGGTTCGTCGTCCTCCTTATATGGGTCACTGATGAAATCAAATATTGGGATGGCTACACTGCTGGGCTCAGGAGCGTCAACTAGTGCTCTCAATATAGGACTCAACAACTTGGGCCGCCAAATCTTCCTCAAGGCTTCGTACCAGTCTAAGTCAGGGAAAGTTCTTTGTAAAGTGTACAGCCCGTCAAACTTTGTCAGGGCCCACAATTTATCCCTAATCAAATCCTCTGGCTGCCAGTGCTCTACTCCCTCTCTATTTTTATATGTCCGCTCATCCCAGAAGTGTGTGCATATTCCCCTTGTTTCTATCTCTAAGTCTTGGCGAAAGGCCATACAGCTGAAGAACACAGTAGTGCACATGCAGTATATGGTGTCAGTATAATAGTTCAATACTTCAATAAGGGTAATGTTGTATTATCTGGGTCACACTTTTTACAATTCACTGAGTGGCCCAATAGACTGCAGAACCAAGTTTTAGGTGGATTTTTTCTGAGTATTCCCTTCTGCTGATTGCACAATATCCATCCCTCTCTAAACCTGCTTTCAGCCACTTTTGATTTCGTCCCAAATCCACAAACCGTGTCTCTAGCCGCTGAATTCCTCAGCCTGTTCATATGTACAACTCTTTTCCTTCACTCGTTCTGTGTGAAGTTCCTCCTTCTAGCGGGGAGGTCTCCGCTCTTACTCACTCTCTCTTGGCACAATGCCCCCGCACACACACACACACCTCTCCACCACTCCAGAAAGCATTCAATCTTTTTCCACACACACACACACCCTTGCTCTTTTTAATTCTTCATCATCACCTGAGGGTCTACTGTTAAACTTCCTGCAATGAAACACTTCCACAACCTATGATCCTGCCCCAACTTCCACATGCTAATCCAAACTTCCGTGTATTGAGGACCTCTTGGGGTCATAGGCCACATTAAATTGACCCTGACCAGGAGTTTCCCTACTTCCTTCCTCAACAACTCTAATGCTGCCTCCGCGAACTCCCTTTCAAACCTATTTGGAAACTTATAGCCAATTCGCTTGAATGGTAGTGGACTGCTAAGACTTAGCTCTAATCCGCGAGTTTTTGCTCTTTCTGTGATAATATTGGGAACTTCCTCACTTAGTTCCTCCGGAACGGTAAAGTAAGCACTCACACGGTGTCGTCCCGTGTAGGCGGATACAAACACTTCCACCATTCAGGAGCAGTAGTTTCCTACAGTATGCTACATCTTCACCTGGACCCCATGGATGTCAAACCACACTTTCACGTCAGTAGAGGGTGGAACAATTATACTTGCGACAGATACACATATTCTATTGTTTCAATGAGCGCACACCAAATTGAGGTGAAACATTAGCTCACACTTGGCACTAGGTCCTCACTTACGGTATGTGGACGCCCGCTTCACTATAAGATTTATTCTAAAGGCTATTCTGGTCCACACCATCACTACCCTTATTTTTCCTTCATTTCTCACGTAGTGCACCTCTAAAACATATATATCAAACCTTAGTATGATTACATCCATGCACGGTGATTCCTTTACTCTCACAAAGACTTCTGCCTTATTTTCCCACTCTGTTGCAGTTTCTTTTCGACTTCAGCCCTACCATCCCCACCTGTTTCATATATCACATTTCCATATCAATGTGCATGCATGTACACACTGGTTTTCCTATACTCTCACAGTAATAGTGTTAGTAGACAAAAGGTTAATACAGTGCTATTTACAGTGCGCACATCCAATCACCATTTATTTTCCTCATGCACTCACACTCACATAGCCCCTCGCACTCAACACACCCACACGCTGCAAGCAATACAATCAGGACAGACAACAGACAAAGGCCGACAGCAGGCCTCTCTCCTTATTCTTTGTTTTTTTCTTTATTTTCCTACCGCCTGGATCCAGGACTTTTCTATTCAGCGCTTTTTCTCTTTATATTCTCTTTATCTCTTATTTCTCTTACACCTAGATCCGGGAATTTTCACTATATTTCTCTTTTCTCCTCTTATTTCCTTTCACTACCACCCAGATCCAGGAATTCTACTCTTCTCTTTTATCACCTGCTACTTGACACTTATTTTTCTTTCTCCAGTGACAGTGTTCACGTTCACAGAACTTACTATTCTGCTACTAAACGCTCCGTTTGCGTCCAAATAAGGTCTTTTTCACAGGAATTTCTCTCATACCACCTGGAACCCACCAGGACTTTCGATCATACAGGCCTTTACACATTCATACATCTGACATCATCTAGTCTTTTCAATACAAAGCATGCAATTAATCATGTCACTCTATGTGGTTTTAACTCACACTCACTCTGCCTCTCTGCCTCAATAGGTTGGAGCAGAGCTGATCCGACCCTGGGCCGAGCGCCTCCGCCTCCCCAGACCACACACAACTAATGCAGAAATTCGGTTAAACAGGCTTCTGCCTTACCTCTGTCCTAGTTGGATCCCGTGTCTGGTCTGTGGGCGGCGGCCGCAGCCTCAGGTCCCGGGTCTGGGGCTCTGTTGTTCTCTCTGTGCCAATCTCGTTTTCTTTGATATCACGTCGGGGTCACCAAAACAATGTGGAATAAAAATTCTACTGTACTCACTACTAAAATCTGACTCCAGCTCCACACTGACCCGACAGCCCAGTCTAAGTGAGACTCATAGTTAGTAAGGCCTCAAAACTAAATAAGCCAATCAAGCAGACTAGATGAATGCAGATAAGAGATTTTATTTTGTAATCAGCGCTGACACAAGAATTGAGATGCTCACGCATGAACGTCCCAACAACCTCTCTCCGGGGAACTCCAACTACAGCCTTTATATACATTTCCCTTATCTTCCCAATGCAACACGTCACTGGTTCTTTGCCTAGACAATCCCACCCATCTTTCTTTTTTTAGACCTTTTAGATTCTTTTTTACACCATTATCTTTGAATTTACAACTTTTCGAATACCATTATAATTAAACTTCCCTAAATCATTATATTAAAAATTGGGCATTTCCGCCCCCACCAGTGGGATTGTCTTCGGCCTCACTCTCGCCAACACCTCATTCTTCTTCAGGAGACAGCATGGGTAAGTTCTCAGTCCTTCAGGGGCCAACACCCTTTCTTTTATTACACTCTACACTTCACGGCTTTTCTGATTTATCCGCTGTCTTCTACGTGTGTACTCTAGATATTTCGCCTGGTACCACCATTGCCATCCAGCACGCGCTGCATTTACTTCATGATGAGATCACTGCCGCTCAAGGTACCAGTGGAGTGAAGATTGACCATAATAATCTAGGGTGCGTCTCTGCCATTGATTGGTCCAAGTTTGGAAAGCCTGGTACCACAGAGAAAGCCTGCCAGACTGACATCATTGATACAACTATTTGTTCTCCAAAGCCCTTGCAGCCTGTGTGCAAGGCCCGTGACAGACCAACATGCCATGTTAAACCTTATATTGTTCTCAAGCTCAAACGACCTAACGAATAAACCTTACCTGAGAACTCACTCCTGCTGTCCCCCGATTATTTCACACTACATCAAACACACATCTCATACATACTGTATATCTTCATTTACAAAATTATCTCCCACATCACCTATCCCCCAAGATCCTGACCAACTTTTACCGCTGCATTATTGAGAGCATCTTGACAAGCTCCATCACAGTGTGTGGAAAGAAATCACTGCAAAGGGTTGTGAAAACCACCCAATGCATCATCAGCACCCAACGACCTGTCATTGAGTCTCTTCACCACAGCAGATGTCTGCACAGAGCACAAAAAATCATCAAGGACTCCTCCCACCCGAGTCATAAACTGTTCAACCTCCTTCCATCCAGGATGAGATACAGGTCCATCCACACCAGAACCAGCAGGTTTAGGGCCAGTTTTTTCCCCACAACCATAAATCTACTGAACTCTACACTACACCGCTAGGACACTCATGTCTTACTACATTTAATTCAGTTCAGTTCAATTCAATTCAATTTTATTTGTATAGCGCCTTTTACAATGGACATTGTCTCAAAGCAGCTTTACAAAAGAAGATAAACAGAGAAAGGAGAGGGGAAAAAATAATTTAAAAAAAATAAATAAAATAATAATAATAAAAAAAAATAAAAAATAAATAAATAATTTAATTAAATTATTAAACTATTTTATCCTTATTTTATCCCTAATGAGAAAGCCTGTGGTGATTGTGGCAAAGAAAAACTCCCTGGGATGATATGAGGAAGAAACCTTAAGAGGAACCAGGCTCAGAAGGGAACCCATCCTCATCTGAGTGACACTAAACAGTAAATAATGTAACTATAACTGATTAATGTAGTAATAATCAATGTAGATTATGTGTAAAGTGCGGGCAGGGACTCCAGCAAGACTAGCTATGACAGCATAACTAAAAGGGAGAGCCAGAATGTGACAAACATGAAGGCTTCCCGGGACATAAAGCGTCCAACCACTTCACAGTCAGTGACCTGAGTGACTTGTGAGGGTGGTAAGGAGACAGCATCCAACACATCCCAGTACACCAAACACTCTATGACCATGAACCTTCCAGATCTGCTCCTTTACCTAAGAAAACTATACATTAAAAGCTCGACTAAACAAATGTGTCTTCAGTCTAGACTTAAACATTGAGACTGTGTCTGAATCCCCAACACTAATTGGAAGGCTGTTCCATAACTTTGGGGCTTTGAAAGAGAAAGCTCCGCCCCCTGCTGTAGCCTTTGCTACTTGAGGTACTACCAAGTAACCAGCACCCTTTGATCGGAGTAGGTGTGGCGGATCATAAAAGACTAAAAGATCACTCAGGTACTGCGGCGCGAGACCATTTAGTGCTTTACAGGTTAGTAACAGTATTTTATAATCAATGTGAAATTTGACTGGGAGCCAATGTAGTGTGGATAAAATAGGAGTGATGTGTTCATATCTTCTGGTTCTAGTTAGGACTCTAGCTGCTGCATTCTGGACTAACTGGAGCTTGTTCCTGCTCCTACTGGAACATCCAGACAGTAAGACATTACAATAATCCAACCTAGAGCTAACAAAAGCATGAACTAGTTTCTCTGCATCATGAAGTGACATCATATTTCTTATCTTGGCAATATTTCTGGGATGAAAAAAGGCTACCCGAGTGATATTATCTACATGAGCTTCAAACGAAAGACCAGAATCAATAATCACACCAAGATCTTTTACTGCTGGACAAGATGAAACCAAAAGACCATCCACCATTACTCTGTAATCAGAAAGCTAGCTGCATGTGGTCCTAGTACAAGCACCTCTGTCTTGTCAGAGTTAAGCAGGAGGAAGTTAGTGGCCATCCAATGTCTAATGTCCTTTACACATTCTTCTATCTTAATAAGCTGGTGTCTCTCATCTGACTTATATAGTCGTCTCTCAGCTGAAACATATAGTTGTGTGTCGTTGGCATAACAGTGGAAGCTAATACCATGTTTACGAATAATTACACTGGGGGTAGCATATATAGGGAGAAAAGCAGTGGGCCTAAAACTTGTGGAACACCGAACATAACCTTGGTATGCATAGAGAAGTCAACATCTTTCCTTGGCGTTCACCTGGCGGAGGACCTCACCTGGTCACTCAACACCAGTTCCATCACCAGAAAAGCCCAGCAGTGTCTCTACTTCCTGCAAAGGCTGAGGAAGGCTCATCTTCCACCTCCCATCCTGACCACCTTCTACAGAGGGACCATCGAGAGCATCCTGAGCAGCTGCATCACTGCCTGGTTTGGGAATTGCACCATCTCGGATCGCAAGACCCTTCAGCAGATAGTGAGGACAGCTGAGAAGATCATTGGAGTCTCTCTCCCCTCTATCACGGACATTTACTCCACACACTGCATCCGCAAAGCAACAGCATTGTGGATGATCCCACACACCCCTCACACACACACTTACAAACCCCACACACACTCTTACACACCCCACACACTCCTCACACACACTCTTCACCCTTCTGCCATCCGGAAAGAGGTTCCGAAGCATTCGGACCGGCACAACCAGACTGTTAAACAGTTTCTTCCCTCAGGCAATCAGGTATCTCAACAGAGAACTGAGCTGAGCTGGACACACACTCGCACAAACACACACACACACACACACACACACACAACCAAGATCTGATCTCAACAGGAGAACTGAACTGTGCTGGACACGTTCTCACACACACATACATAACACACATGCACAAAAGCTGAGAACTGTGTTCCAAGAAGAACTGAACTGTGCTGGACACAGACACAGACACAGACACACACACACACTAAATTGTCCTGTTTGCATGCACATGTCACATTTCACTTTACATTTTTTATATTAATCCTGTTTACATGTGTCAATTTCATATTTGCATTCACTGTATACACTATTATTGCACAAAAGTCGGTCTACATGTTGTTTATCTGCACTGTCTTGTCTTGTTATCCTGTGCACTTCTGTTGTATGTCTAGTTTATTCCTTGCTCCTTAAGTATAGTTTACTTTTATCTCTATGTTATAGCTCTATGTTTATCTGCATCACTGTACTTTGTCTTTGTTCTGTGTAGCACCTTTGGTCTAGGAGGAACGTTGTTTCACTTCACTATGTACTGCATCAGCTATATATGGTTGAAGTGACAATAAAGCTACTTTGACTTTAACTTTTGAAATCCTGACTGATACATTTCATAAATGTTATTTCTATGCAGGTCTGAACATAACTGCTGTGCTACAGCCTTTTCTAGGATCTCGGAGATAAAGGGCAGGTTTGATATCGGTCTATAGTTAGACAGCTGACAGGGGTCGAGGTCCGGTTTTTTAATCAAGGGTTTGATAACTGCTAGCTTAAAAGATTTAGGCACATAGCCATTGCTTAGAGAAGAATTAATGATTTTTAGAAGGGGTTCAGTAGCTACTGGTAATATCTGTTTAAGGAAAGATGTGGGTAAAGGATCTAGGATGCAGGTAGAAGATTTTGAAGAAGAAATTAGTGAAATTAGATCAGGCTCTTGAAGTGGAGTGAAGCACTCTAAGCTCTGATCAGAAATAGTTATATTATCTAAAGGATTATCTATCAAATAATATGGTTTTAAATTAATAGTCTGAATATTTTGCTTGATGTAAATTTTTAATTGAAAACATTCATGATGTCACTGTTGCTGCATATAGATGGTGTGCACTTTTCTACAGTGGTTTTACTCCTAGTGAGTTTTGCTACAGTGCTAAATAAAAATTTTGGATTGTTTTTGTTATCTTCGATTAGGGCAGAGAGATACTCTGATCTAGAAGCACTAAGAGAATTTTTGTATCTCAGAAGGCTTTCCTTCCACGCAATCTGGAATACTGCTAATTTAATTTAACGCCATTTACGCTCTAGTTTCCTAGCTGATTGTTTTAAAGCTCGTGTTTGGTCGTTGTACCAGGGTGCTAGTTTCTTCTCTTTAATTATTTTCCTTTTAAGTGGAGCTACAGTTTCTAGGGTGTTCTGAAATAATGACTCCAAGTAATCAGTCGCCTGGTCAAGTTCTGTAGGGTCAGAAGGTGAACCAATCATGTGTGATAATTCTGGGAGACTATCGGTAAATCTCTCTGCAGTAGCAGATGTAAATATACGCGTCATACGGTAATGCGGAAAGTTGCGCATCTCGTGACTAAGACGCATTCTAAATGAAACTAGATCATGATCTGAGATAGCTTCCGACTGTGGAAGAGTGACTATGTTTTCTATATTTAATCCGAATGTAAAAATGAGATCCAGAGTGTGACCTCCATTATGAGTGGGTCCTATTACATTTTGATTAACACCTAATGAATCTAAGATGGACACAACTTCTGTTCTCAGAGGGTCTTCTGTCTTATCAAAATGAATGTTGAAGTCTCCTACTATTAATGCTTTGTCTAAAGAAACAACAAGGTTTGAAGTAAAATCTCCAAATTCACTGAGGAATTCAGAGTATGGCCCTGGGGGTCTGTAAATAACAATTAGTGGAACTGACTCTGTGAACTTATTATTAGTTCTTGCATACGTTAGGTTAGTATAAAGAACTTCGAATGTGTTGAACTGATGTCTGGGTTTTTGTGTGGCGCTTAGCTTATTATCATGAATAACTGCAACACCTCCTCCCCTGCCTGTTAGACGCGGTTGATGTATATAGCTATAGCCAGGCGGACAAGCTTCATTTAATTCTACGTACTCGTTTTGTTTAATCCATGTTTCTGTTAAACAAAGAACGCTGAACTCCTGATCAGTAATCAGTTCATTAATTATAAGTGTTTTAGTTGACAGAGATCTTATATTTAACAGTCCTAGCTTGAGATCAAAGGTGCTGGCTGTGCATTCACTATCATCTAGTTTTATGTTAATCAGGTTACTAAAACAAATTTTCTGATCGTTAAAACATTTTCGTTTGGTTCGGGGAACAGACACAGTCTCAATGTTATGAACCCTGAGTGACGACTCTTTGCAGCCAGCAGACGGTCGGATTAGCCTGCTTGTCTGCTCCCTGGCCCTGGATTATCACCAATTAACTAGATCTGCTCTAAGACTATGTGCTATGCTGCAAGAAATGACTGCTACCCCACTTCACATCTCAGATCATCACTTGGTATCCTTCACTATCATTCTCCATGTCCTACCCAAACCTAACTCCCAGCATCCCTCTCTCATCCGCTGGAACCTTCACTCTATCTCTCCTTCCTCTGTAGCTTCCTGCACTCTTTCATCTCTTCCTGACTATGACTCCTTTTCCTCCCTATCCCTAGACTCAGCTACAGACACTATTCTTTCCTCTCTTTCATCAACCATGGACCTTCTCTGCCCTTTATCCACTAAACACAGGAAGACTTTTTGTCCTGCTCCTTGGCTGACAGATGTGCTTCACAACAATCGTAGAGAACTACAAACAGGAAAGAGGAAGTGGAAGAAATCTCAACTGGACACAGATCTCACCTCTATCGAATGCTTCTGTCCAGATTCTCTTTGGACATGACTTCTGCCAAGACTTCCTTCTACAAGGAAAAGCTTGAAGCTTCTGCACAAGATCCCCGAAAGCTCCACAACATCTTCTCTGCACTACTCAACTCTCTGACTCCACCTTTAATTCTCGACTCTTTAATTCCACTCGGGGTGGGAGAAGTCAGTGCTGACACTACTCTTCTCTCTGTCCTGGACTGTACAATAAACCACACATTACACATAATACACTCCGGTTTATACAGAACTCTCAATAAACTGAGATTGTACAGGACTCATAAACACACAGTTTTTGCACATAACAGTTTTTGCACATCGACTAGGTCTGTAACCTTAAACACTTGTTTTACACATTACTTATCTTGTTTTTCATCCCATTCTCCATATTTATTCCTTAAATCTCTGTATTTAGTATTTTTCTGATATATTTTGTTATATTGTTATATTCTGCTATATTTTGTAATATTTTATATTTTGTTATTTGATATATTTTTTGTTATATTTTTGTACCCTAATTTGGATATTTTAGTATTTTTTGTTATTTTCCTTCCTATTTTATCTATTACCTGTGTTTGTGTATACTGCTGGAAACTGTGAATTTCCCTTTGGGATGAATAAAGTATCTATCTATCTATCTATCTATCTATCTATCTATCTATCTATCTATCTATCTATCTATCTATCTATCTATCTATCTATCTATCTATCTATCTATCTATCTATCTATCTATCTGTCTGTCTGTCTGTCTGTCTGTCTGTCTACCTGCTCCATCCTTCCTGACTGCTGAAGATTTTGCCACTTTTTACACAGAGAAGATTGAGAAGATCTGCCAGACCTTCACGTCTGCCCCAACTTCATCTACATTACACAGCCATGACTCAGCTACTCCTTAACTGGAGCATCTCTCAACCATAGCAGCAGAAAAGGTTTTGCAAATCATCCACTCCTGCAATCCTACCACCTGCCCACTGGATCCGATCCCTTCCACTATGCTCCAGACCATCTCACCTGACCTCCTGCCCTTCATCACCACATTCATCAATAGATCCATAACATCAGGACAGGTACCAACTGCCTTTAAGCAAACAAGGGTTATCCCTATACTGAAGAAACCTGCTTTGGATCTGACATCAATAATTACAGACCAGTATCACTTCTCTCCTTTCTTGCAAAAATTCTTGAACAAATTGTTTATAATCAGTTGTCTGACCATCTCCTGCAGAATAACCTCCATGATCCCAACCAGTCTGGCTTTAAAGCAGCATATTCCACAGAGACTTTCTTGTCCACCCTCAGGAGTCTTGGAATTTGTGGAAAAGCATGGGAATGGTTTGCTTTCTACCTGGATGGTCGCTCATATCAGGTAACATGGAAGGGATTGACATCTGCTCCATGCAGACTCTCTACTGGTGTCCCACAAGGCTCAGTACTTGGTCCTCTCCTTTTCTCCAAACTACACCCACACTCTTGGCAAAGTTCTATGTGACGTGCTCATGTCGGTTTCTTCTGTACAACATTAGAAGGATTTGACCATTCCTATCCAAACAGGCTACTCAGGTGCTTGTTCAGTCTCTGGTTACTTCACGGCTGGACTACTGCAACTCTTTACTGGCAGGTCTTCTTCTGAATGCAATTCGTCCACTGCAAATGATCCAAAATGCAGCTGCACGGCTTGTTTTCAACCTGCCTAAGTTCTCCCACACCACCCCACTGCTGCGTTCCCTCCACTGGCTTCTGGTAGCTGCACTCATCAGAATCACAGATCTTATTACTCCTTGCACTGCACCTCGCTCCCTCCGATCCACTAGCACTGCCCGACTGGTCCCACCATCTCTCAGGGCAAAAGGTAGGTATTCATCTAGACTCTTCTCTGTTCTGGCACCGAGGTAGTGGAATGAATTTCCCCTAGATGTCCGTACAGCAGAGTCTCTGACTGTCTTCAAATGACGTCTTAAGACCTACCTTTTCCTGAAGCACTTAAACTAGCTCTTTCCCTGTTTATGTATAGTTATATGTTTAATATAAAAAAACACCCAATTTTAGACTAATGGTATCCTAAGTCTGTAACCTATTCAACCAGTGTTAATGTTTTCAATGATAGAGACTTAAAGCACTTTTGTATGTCGCTCTGGATAAGAGCGTCTGCCAAATACCAGAAATGTAAATGTAAATGAGAGCAGCACCCTCCCGAGTAGGATGGACAAAGTCCCGTCCTAACAGGCCAGCCTTGCCCTCAAAAGAGCTCCAATTGTCTATGAAGCCCACATTGTTTTCGGAGCACCACCTGGACATACAGCAGTTCAGTGACCATAACCTGCTGTAAGCTACATCACCACGCCGCATTGCGATGGGGCCAGAGCATACTACAGCATCGGACATCGCCTTCACTAATTTAAACACCTCTACAATATTACTCTTGGTAACCTCAGACGAAGGCGTATATATCATTAGCTCCTACATGGAAGACTTTCTTCAAGAACCTGTGCTTGCCTAGGACCCTAAGATTACCTGCAATGTCTGGCGCCTTGGCTCCCAGAATACACCTAACCTGTGCTGCTGGAGCCCCTAAAGGCGTAGCTAATTTCACATACCTTAAGATCGAGTCTCCTCGAAACACACACAAGTGAAAACTGTTCTCAACAGAGAACTGGACTGTGCTGGACAAGGTGTTGTACATACACACACACACACACAACAGAGAGCTGGTCTCAAAAATAGAACTGAACTGAGCTGGACACACACACACACACACACACGCACAAAATTTGTCCTGTTTACATGCACACGTCACTTTTACATTGATCTTGTTTACACTTTAAATATTTTATAAATACTTTTAAATATTTATAACTGTTCACTTGGTCACTTTAACTAAATGTATCTGTTTTAACTCAAAATTACTTTGTTACTTCTACATATATATTCACTGTCCTAACCTGTTTCTATCTGTCTTTGCACCCACTTTTTTTTTTTGAGAGTCAGCGTTATATGTCTTGTCATCTGTCTTGTGCACTTATGTTGAATGTTAAGTTTGTAAAGAATGCACCTATGAAGGAATAGTTCTCTGTTTGTCCGCGTCACCTGTACTTTGTTATCGTTCTGTGTAGTGCCTCTGGTCCAGGAGGAACGTTGTTTCACTTCACTGTGTACTGCATCAACTATATATGGTTGAAGTGACAACAAAGCTTCTTTGACTTTGACTTCCTATAACCAGAGCTCTTTCAGGTTTCTCAGCGGGTTCTTCACTGAGGAGAACAAACCTGTTGGACATGTGAAGCGGAGAGGAGTGGTGCTCCCGTGGGCAAGCCTTAGCGTTGGCCTTGGCCTTGCGACTATGCCGCCGAGTCGTCACCCATTCGCCCCGCTGTGAGGGCTCTAATGCCAGAGTTGGGGGGTTACTAACTCCACCTAAGCCATCCAGACTTCCTCCTACAGACACTACACTACTCTCACTGTCACTAACCCTCTCTAGTGTCTGGATGCGCACCTCTAAAGCTAATATCTTCTCCGTCAGAGAGCTAACTAGCGTACACTTATCACAGGTAAAATTAACACTATCGACGGAGGAAGAATTACTGAACATCCTGCAGCTCACACACTGTACAAGCTGAAAGTTATTCATACTTAATGATCACGTACCTTTGAGTGAATTTCACCTTGATATTGAAAAGCTCCAATGTGGGTTTTCCTCCGATTGCTGTTTGAAAACCAGAAAAAAAGCTACTCCCGAGAAAACAAAAGAACAATTAACTGGAATAGGTAAGTAAATATTTTGAAAACAAAACCTGACAGTGTAAAATATTCCAATTTATCACCTTGCAGTTCTGCTCCACCCTGTACATTCTGTTATAATGTTTTCTCTGTGTAATATAATTATAATGTACATATTGTCCACTTCATAGATTACACCTAGTTTATCTATCTGTCTATCTATTTATATATATTTATATATACTATATGGGTGATTCTCACGAAATCTTGGTTTTAAAAATTTCATGAAACATGAAAATTTTAAAAATGCTTAAATTAACTTTTATTTTTCAGACATTAAGAACAAAGTCTGGAGCATTAGTGATTTTAACTAGTGCAGTTTCTGTACTATGATGGGGCCTGAAACCTGACTGAAATTCTTCAAGGATATTGTTTTCCTGTAGGAAGGAGCATGCTTGAGCTGACACCTTTTCTAATATTTTAGATATAAACAGAAGGTTTGAAATCGGTCTGTAATTTGATATTTCATCAGGGTCCAGTTTCGGTTTCTTAAGAAGAGGCTTAATAACTGCTAACTTAAGAGATTTTGGGACATGACCTAGATATAACGAGGAGTTAATAATATTAAGAAGAGGCTCTCCAGCTGCATGTATCACTTCTTTCAGCAATCTAGTTGGAATTGGATCCAACAAACACGTTGTTGGTTTAGCCGTGGTGATAAGTTTAGCTAGCTCTTCCTGCCTTATACTGGTAAAGCATTGTAGCTTTAAGTGTGGAGCTATAATTTTTTTAGTGAAGAAATTCATAAAGTCCTCACTACTAAACTGTGCTGAAATACTCTCTCCAGGAATCTGATGCTTTGTTAGTCTAGCCACAGTACTGAATAAGAATCTGGGATTGTTCTGGTTTATTTCTATCAGTTTGCTCAGATGCTCAGCACTAGCAGCTTTTAGAGCCTGTCTATTGTTGGACAGACTGTCTTTATATGCAATTCTGAAAACTTCTAATTTGTTTTTTCTCCACTTTCACTCGAGGTCACGGGTTGCTCTCTTGAGGGTGTGAGTATGACTATTGTACCATGGTGCAGGTGTTTTAACTCTGACCTTTTTTAGTCAGATGGGGGCAACAGTGTCTAGTGTGCTGGTAAAAATATTGCCTATGCTTAGTTACTTCATCTAGTGCATCTGCATTTTGGGGTCTAGTAAGAAGTTGAGACAGATCTGGCAGATTGTTTGTAAATCTGTCTTTAGTGGTCAAGGTTATAGTTCTACCAAGTTTATAACGTGGAGAGACGTGTCTAATATGTTCTACAGGTAGAGTGTACACTAAGAGGTGATGGTCTGTGATGTCATCACTTTGAGGTAGAACAGTTATATCGGAAACATCAGTCCCATGTGATATAACTAAGTCTAGTGTATGATTAAAACGATGAGTTGGTCTATTAATGTTTTGTTTAACCCCAAAGGATTTTAGTAAATCTATAAATGCGAGTCCTAACGCATCGTTAGCATCGTCTGCATGAATGTTAAAGTCTCCTACAGTTAACACTGTCAAAACTGATCCAAAGATCTGAGAGTAAATGTGAAAACTCATTAAGAAAAACACTGTAGGGCCCCGGGGGTCTGTACACGGTGGCCAGAGCAAGATATAGGAGGGATTTATTATGCCTGTCTGAGAGTGCAACATTAAGGACAAGCACTTCAAATGAGTTAAACCTGGGTCCTGTTTTCTGAGTAATGGTAAGAGAATTATTATAGATCGTATAGGTGGCAACCCCACCTCCACCACCAGTCTGACGGGGCTCATGCTTACATCCTGATGGAGTAGACTCATTTAGGCCAATGTATTCATTAAGCCAGGTTTCAGTATGACAGGGTGCGTCAAAACTATAATCTGAGATCATTTCATTAATAATAAGTGCTTTCGGTGCAAGGGATCTAATGTTAAGAAGCCCAAACTTAAGAAATTGTTTTTCTTTAAAAAAAAATACTGAGACTTGTACACTAGTCTGAGATTTATACTGAATGCCACTAAAAAATACCTGACCACTGTCTTTTTTTCTTTTCATGTTGCTTCTTAGTCAGCTCTTCAGTTTTCTTTATTTTACCAGTTTGTTTTTGATTCCTGGAAGTGGAAAGAAAGCATTACATTAAATTAGTCTCATAACATGGGGAAAAAACATTTTATGTATACATCATCATATGGTATAGACTTGATGCTTACTCTGTGTGTGTGTGTGTGTATACTCTCATGTACATTTCCTAACACTGTAGGGTGTTTATTGCTAATTACCGCTGCTGTAACATCCCCAAACCTAACCTCCCTCTTCTGTACTCCTCCAGCAGTTCTGGGTTTCTGTAGAATTTTTCCCTGAACTTTGTCATCCTCACCTTTGCTTTTTTTTTCTCACTTGCTGACTGTCTACAATGAAACAAATCATAAAGCAAAATATCAACATTTAGGAAATTTTATATTAATATTAAATTCATAAGAGATATTTAAAGTTCTGTTTACCACAACTGGCCTTAAATGGTTGTGCTGTATGAGAATGGTGTTGTGGAGGATGAAGTGCCTCAGGATGTTTTGCTAACAATAGAGAAGCCATGATGGCTTTACTCATTTTTTCTCAGTGCATATAATTAGACCTCAATAAAGTACATTTTCATAAAAAAATTGTAAATCTAAAAATTTTCAAAATGTAGAAAACTTCCTGTTTGGGTAATGATAATCAAAAAGTCATGTTAACATTCTGACAATAGAATATTTAACTGGAAAGATATAAAGAGATGATCTTACCTGGTCACCATCTTGAAGTAACTGTCCCATGTGCTCCATCACTCATAATCACACTTTATTTCCATTCTGTATGTGTGTTTAAACAGTCCTCAAAAGGTGTTGTGGAGGATGAGAACATCAGGCATGGACACATCATTTTCATACTTTTTTTCATTATTATTATACAGTACATGAATATTCAGTAAAAAAAATTCTGTCATCTAGAATAATCTAGTAGAACATCCATTTATTTATGTTAATTTGTTTAAATTAAAACATAACACATATTCAGACCCAGCCGAACACGTTGCGGTAATGAGAATTTCAGCAGAAAATGCAGTAAAATAGAAAAATAATTCATTCTCATGTTGAAATTACACATTGTGCAAGGTAGAGAACAGTACTGTCTTTATTCTGATTCTGATTCTATTTTTATATTACTAAATTACACATTTTATATTTAAAATCATTAGTGCCGTGGTGTTTCAATGGTTTCGTGAGAATCACCCTCTGTTACTGTTGTACATACAGTGTACATAATGTACACATTTTTGCACGATTTATAATTACACCTGACACTTTATCTGTTGTAAATACTACTTGCACATACTTCTTTATGCACATTTTGACAGCCTTATTTATTGTTGTACATATTTACATATTTATCTGCACTTGTTCATTTGCACAATTTCTACTATTTGCACTTCTGGTAGATGCTAAACAGCAATTCTTTGCTATGTACCTGTACTTTGCAATGACAATCTATCTATCTATCTATCTATCTATCTATCTATCTATCTATCTATCTATCTATCTATCTATCTATCTATTTTGTAAAGGAGCAGATCTGGAAGGTTCATGGTCATAGAGTGTTTAGTGTACTGGGATGTTTGGATGCTGTCTCCTTACCACCCTCACATGGTCACTCAGGTCACTGACTGTGAAGTGGTTGGACGCTTTATGTCCTGAAAAGCCTTCATGTCCATCACCTTCTGGCTCTCCCTTTTAACTATGATGTCATAGCTAGTCTTGCCGGAGTCCCTGCCTGCACTTTATACATAATCTACATTGTCTTTAAACATCACATGATCAGAATCATACTTAATATCTTTCTCTGTCTCTCTCTGTCTTTCTCTGTCGAGCTATACACCCCACTCCTGAGCTCCCAGTGTTCTGAGTTTCCAGTATGACCACTGCCTCTACCCCTGTGGATGGATCTGTGTGGACAGCCTGTGACCAGGAGACAGCCATGGACAGAGACACTTGGGGACTTTCACACCATCACAGATCTGCCATTTCATCTGGCAGCTTGTGACAACAAAGAATTAGTGTCTATAATGACCTTAGAAACTACACTGACCTAATAGTTCCTCATGGTCATTGATTTCTGTTGTAGAAAGGACATTAATCAGTTACAGTTACATTATTTACTGTTTAGTGTCACCCAAATGAGGATGGGTTCCCTTCTGAGCCTGGTTCCTCTCAAGGTTTCTTCCTCAGATCATCCCAGGGAGTTTTTCCTCAACACCCTCACCTCAGATTTCTCATTAGGGATAAAATATACATTTTTAAATTTATCCTTTTTATTATGATTTTTTGTATTCCCGTAATTAGGAGTGTTGTGGAATGTTTGAGAAGTTCTACGTCAACGCTTATTGTGTAATACTCCGGAAAAAGCGTGACCGCGTCACAGTGACGCAACGGTGTTGATCGACAAGGAGGCGGAGCGGCGACGATGGGCGGGGCCACATCGCTGTTTTCCTCCGTGTATAAAGAAGAGACACGGCGCCATTTTGTTTCAGCTGCTGAAAAGCCACCGCCTGAGTCACAGCCACGCAGAGTCGCCTCGCCTCCAGCGCGTTAAAGCAACACTAAACCCGCATTAAAACACCGGGCCGAGCCTCCTGTTATCGTCCGAAAGGAAAAGGAACCGTGTCGTATGTCCGCTATCCAGAACCTCCAAACTTTTGGTAAGATTTTCCTTCAAAATCTCCTCGACGATAACCAGGATTAGCTAACGGCGTTTTAGTATTAGCCTGTATTTTACTCTTTATTAATCTGCCAGAATAGTTATTAGACAGTCACATTAACTTCTGTTTAAAAACCTGAATTTGGGTGTTTTTAATGTAATTTCTGTTCAGCTCATAATTAAATGAGGGAATTAAATAGTATTTGTTTAATTGTATACCCCAACAGCTTTATATATAGTGAGAGAGTGAAGGCGCAGATGCGAAGCTTTATTTTAACGTTTCCAAATCGGTTTATTTCCATTTCGGGTTTTTTGGGGTTGTTTTTGTGTTCTTTCGCTGAGGTAAGTTAGCATAGCATAGCATAGTGGCTAACTGTGGGGGGAAGGGCGGATAAAAGATGGCGGATACAGCTAACAAAAGGTAACGCTACTTATTATGCGCTAAAATGTTAGAATCCTGGTGTTTTATCGAGCCTTTTTACATCGTGAACAGAAATTTTCACGTATTTTTCAGGCACGGATAATTTTAGCTAAGTGTCACGTAAAAAAATCGACGCCTCAGCTATTTTTTGTTCCCTATTCGTTGTCCGACTATCCAACCTCATGTGCTCTGATTGGATAGTGTGACCGTTTTATCAGCGCTCAGCCTATCGGGTCTCGTCTTGTTCGCTGATGGCCAATCATAGCGCACGTGGGTGGGGTTTTGCGAATATGGGAGATATTGCGAATACGGATGGGATAAACGCCACATCAATTAGGCCTTTATCCTCGCGGGCCCTTATTTTCACTAAAGAGTTCACTCGAGTTCATCCTTTTGTTTTCACATGTTGGATAAATCGAAGTGATTTTGTCCTGTTCGATTACGGAGGTGGATTGTTCTTAAAACTTAATCTGTCACAAAGGAGTTTTTGGCGTCTGGTCGCGGTTTAGAAAATGCCCGTCAGGGTCGCGTCCCGAACGGTGTAATAGAAGTGCGCTACAGAGGGCGCATGCGTCATTATATGTAGGGCGCCTGGGTAGGGTCCGTGAGCAGTTTGGAATAAGCCCCAGCGCACGTTATATTTAGCTCTTTAGCGCACCCAATGATCTAGGAGGAGCTAAAGCTATTTCTGAGCAGTATCTTTTTTTCTTTAAGACCCACTTTATACACACAAATGACACTGTATGCCTGGAAATGTAAGTTGTAATCTATCACTATGGTGTGTTCCAGACCCCTTTGCTGATGCAACTAAGGGTGATGATCGGCTCCCAGCAGGGACTGAGGACTACATCCACATAAGAATCCAACAGAGGAACGGCAGGAAGACTCTGACCACAGTGCAGGGCATTGCCGACGACTATGACAAGAAGAAGCTAGTCAAGGCCTTCAAGAAGGTCAGCCAGCTTCCTTCAGGGTTAATGTTATCACAGTAAATGAGATTTGTGGTGTTCTGTGTGAACTACCAAAGTGTTATTGATTTGCTGGCTCATGTACATGGATATAATTAAGACAACAACAGTGTTTAGTGTGTGGGTTAGATAAAGGACTGTCACCTGTGGTTGGCTGAATCCTGTAAATTCTGCCTAGCAACTAAATTTTGATTGGTTGCCTTTTCTCAGTAAATGGTTTGTGAGTGGAGTTTAACATGTTCAGTTTTTTTTTTAATGGGTTATTATACTTCCTCACATGGCTCATAGTTGATGTGTGTGGCATGTCTTTCTTTTTTTTTTATATATATATTACATTATACAGAAGTTTGCATGCAATGGGACAGTGATTGAACACCCTGAGTATGGTGAAGTGATCCAGCTGCAGGGAGACCAGCGCAAAAACATCTGCCAGTTCCTCACAGAGGTACACACATTCAGTATATATCACACACGGTTCATAAAAATAAGAGTTTAACACAGCTGAGTGATGAGCCCTGTGTGTGATGAATGAAGTGGAAAGAAAAGACAGTGGCTCACTATTTATTCTCTCCTCACAGATTGAACTGGCCAAAGAGGAGCAGCTCAAGGTCCACGGTTTCTAGAAGCTTCCCCCCCCCCCACCCCGTCCTCCCCCCCTCTACTAATTAGCCCCTTTCCACTTCTGCTTTAACCCCTACCCCCACCCCCTAAATAAAGGTATAACAGAGATGACGACTCTAGCTCCTAATTGGAGATGCTGCTCCATTGTTGCTTCCTCACAGCTCAGATGGCCAACGCCCAGCTGATTTCTCTCTTTCCATTTTAGTTAATCGTGTGCTTTTCATCTTTGTTTTGTACAACATGTTTCAATAAAATCCTCAGATGCGACTTTCAGCTCATCCTCTGTTTCCTCTCTAAATAATTCCACATTTTTCCGGGGGTTTGGTTCAGCTCAGTCAGTATGGTCATGACTAATAAAATTAATTATGGGATTAGAATTCCACATGTAGGAACACATTCCCTAAAGCAGCCTCCTGATCTCTCAATCTAGACACTGGGATTGCGATGTGTAAACTTTGTACCAACTATGACCTATACACAGCTTAACACCAGGTGGGTAAGACAAGCTAACTGACCAGCTCTGATGTACACTATGTTGCCAAAAGTTTTGGGACACCCATCCAAATCAAACTGTTAATGCTTCATACCAAGGCATTTTGGACAATTTCATGCTCTTTGTGGGAACAGTTTGGGGATGACCCCTTCCTGTTCCAACATGACTGCACACCAGTGACCAAAGCAAGGTCCATAAAGATGTGGATGAGTGAGTTTGGTGTGGAGGAACTTGACTGTCCTGACCTCAACCCCATAAAATTTCCATGGGATGAATTCGAGTGGAGACTGCAAGTGAGGCCTTCCTGTCATCACATCAGTGCCTGACCTCACAAATGTGCTTTTACTAGAGAGGAATGGTCACAACTCTCCATAAACACACTCCTGAACCTTCCCAGAAGAGTTGAAGCTGTTATAGCTGCAAAGGGCAGGACAACTCCATATTACATTCATGTACATGAGAAGGCAATAATTTTGGCAATGTGGTGTATATGTAAGATTGCAGTGCTGCTGATGCACAGACTGAATGTCCTGATCACTAATAGTTTTCCCAGTCATTTTACTTTACTGGTGAGTTAGCTCGAGATTTTAAATAAATTAAAAAGCAGTCTACATCTAGAGGAAAAGTCTCAGATAGGGTATGTGGTGAAAGAATTTCACTGTGCAGTAACATATATGTGACAAAGGCAAATCCTTGTTCCTCCAGGATCCTGGTGCTGCATGAAACACCTCAGAGCTACAGAACATGTCAGTGTGTGAATTCTCACATTAACCCATATCACTGTGGAGCTGATGAACATGGGTCTATCTGAAAATGTCAAACCTGACTAACTAAATGCCCGAGGTGTCTAATAAAGCCTGGATTAGATAGAAATGAGAGATGAGAAGTCTAGAGTGAGCTCGGTTGTGTAACTTTATTAAAAAAAAAAGCTAGGATCTTTCACTGTTCACATGATTATAGGAATTAAAATTTTCCCTTCGGTGAATCATCACTTTAATAAAACCTCCCATGACCTGTAAGTTTAAAACCTAATCCATTTAAAACCAAGCTGAAACTTACCTGGTCACCATGACAACTGGCTGCGGGCCAAAAGCTTCCATATTACCGCAATAAACAGTATAAACCATGCAGCTTCTGATTGGTTTGATGGATAGACCACGCCCACTTCTGCCAGAGAGAGGGAGAGAGAGAGAGAGAGAGAGAGAGAGAGGTCAGTGGTGTGAATGCGGTTGTCTGTGAGGTTCAGTGGATCAGCTGAAAACTCGGTGATTGCTGAAGAGAGAAAAAGAAGAAGAAGCCGCTGGAGCGCAGGACACTGTGAGAGGTAATTAAATAAATAAATAAATAAACAAACAACAAAAAAACAGCGCACCCGACCTCATTTTTAATTCCTTTGATCGTTGCGCGCGCGCGGCAGATGTCGGTGTTCGGCGGTTCGTTCGTGATGGGCGTGTGATGTTTCCCCGCGCCGTGAATTCGCTCGTGGCAGTCATCCATGATATTACAAAAAATGAATTTAAATAATGACATAATTGACATTAAAAAGCCGCTCTTTCCGCCGCATTGAGCCGGATGTTGCAGCGACATCGTGTCACCGGTTTACTGCAAACTCACAGTCGCTACTGCTCCATGTCAGGGAATATAATAATAATATACATGTAATAATATCTAATATCACAAAATATCATCATTCATTTTACAACCACAACATGCAGCTCTGGTCAGGTTTCAATGACGGAATCTGTGGCTGTGTGTATGTATATATATATATATATATGTATGTATGTATTTATGTCCATATATATATATATATAATGTGTGTGTGTGTAGAGAGAGAGGGTGTTGGTTTATATGGGGTTTTTTTTCTATAATAATTGAAAGAAATTGTGGAGTTTGTATGTTCTCTCCGTGTTGTGGTGGTCTCCTGTTTGTTAGCCCATGTTCCTCACGGTTTGACATGTTGTGTGCTCTGAGGCATCGTGATATGAGTGACTGTAGTCTTCCTGTCCATTATCCTTTCCTTCCACAGAACCCATCCTCACGGGATGCTTCAGAATCTTTTTCTCACCATTCTGTGTAAACTCTGCAGACTGCTGTAGGTGAAAATCCCACAGGATCAGAAGTCTTTAAAAATACTCAAACCTGTACTTTAAAATTCTTCCTGAATCAAAGCCACTGAAATCATGGATCTCATGATGCTCTGTTTCTTCACTAGTGTTGACAGAGACTCTTATTTTTACTACTTTGGGAAGAAGATGGGGGTCAGATGGTTAAGGACGTTACTTCTGAGCCCAACAGTGGCAGTGTGGCGGGAGTAGGACTAGAGCCAGTGACTAACAGGGTTATGGGAGAATGGAATAGTGGACTAACCTGAGAGATAATCTGGGTATGAGAGTGGAATAGTGGACTAACCTGAGTGATAATCAGACACGTGATCCTCTGCACCCATATCCCACATGATCATGCCATTATGTGTAGCACTAATGCATTTTTCTTATATTTATTTATTGATATTTGTGTGTTATATTTACTAAACCCGTGTAAGAAAAGACAGAAATGAACACTTCACACTCTGCTGCTCGCTAGCTGCAGTGATTCTTTGCGGAAAAAGGGGCTTCACTCTCATGAAGCTATCAGAAATAATTCTGTGAACCTGAAGAATGAACCAAATTATTAGTGACCCAGGGGTCAGTGTGTTTGTTGGAGACTAAAGGTGTACACTCTGGATTTTGCTTGTACTCTGCTAGTAAAATAAGCATCCTGGGCATTCTGGGCAGTTACTCTGTAATGACCTTTACTCTGTAATGACTGGTACTCTGTAACCAGTCATTACTCATGAAGCTATCAGGAATCATTCTGTGAAACTGAAGAATGAACTGAATTATTAGTGGTACTCTGTAATGACCGTTACTCTGTAATGACCGTTACTCTGTAATGACCGTTTCTCTGTAATGACAGTTACTCTGTAATGACCGTTACTCTGTAATGACCGTTACTCTGTAATGACCGTTACTCTGTAATGACAGTTACTCTGTAATGACCGTTTCTCTGTAATGACCGTTACTCTGTAATGACCGTTACTCTGTAATGACCGTTTCTCTGTAATGACAGTTACTCTGTAATGACCATTACTCTGTAATGACTGTTACTCTGTAATGACCGTTACTCTGTAATGACCGTTACTCTGTAATGACCGTTACTCTGTAATGACAGTTACTCTGTAATGACTGGTACGCTGTAATGACCGTTACTCTGTAATGACAGTTACTCTGTAATGACTGGTACGCTGTAATGACAGTTACTCTGTAATGACCGTTACTCTGTAATGACCGTTACTCTGTAATGACAGTTACTATGTAATGACTGGTACACTGTAATGACAGTTACTCTGTAATGATCGTTACTCTGTAATGACTGTTACTCTGTAATGACCGTTACTCTGTAATGACCGTTACTCTGTAATGACTGGTACGCTGTAATGACAGTTACTCTGTAATGACCGTTACTCTGTAATGACCGTTACTCTGTAATGACAGTTACTCTGTAATGACCGTTACTATGTAATGACAGTTACTCTGTAATGACAGTTACTCTATAATGACTGGTACACTGTAATGACCGTTACTCTGTAATGACCATTACTCTGTAATGACTGGTACACTGTAATGACCGTTACTTTGTAATGACCGTTACTCTGTAATGACAGTTACTCTGTACTCTGTCATTTTGAGATTTAAGCTCTGAAGGCTCCACCCAGAGTTTTTTTTTCAGCAAATCATTGTAGTAGTGCACACACACATACTAGCACATTTAGCTACACACTAACAGCATGTCTAGTGTTGAATGTTTGTTCTGAAATAGTTTTAAAGTCTCCTGCAGTTTAGTGGATAAATTCCGCCTCTGATAGTAACACCTCTGAAGTGAGGGATAGCAGGATGATGATGATGATGATGATGCTCACGGCATTCATGGAGAGAAGATTGAGTCTGATCACTAGCACTCCCTCATCATCTTGTTGAAGGAAACACAGTAACAGTTAGACTTGACTCTGAGCACAGGATGCCCAGGATGCTTATTTTACTAGCCTTGTAAGTGTGAGTGAAATGAATTGTCAGAGTAAATCTCCAGGCTCCAGCTTGTTGTGTTATTATTAGACTGTAAGTGAGTACGAGTGGCTGTTAAATCCTTCAGCAGCAGGAGAAAAACATGAGCTGAGTTGATGAATGGACGCAGAGTGAAGATATGCAGTGAGAATTGATCTGTATAAACACTAATAGATCAAACTGCAGGCTTTCAGAAGACTGTACACTCTCTGAGGGAGCAGCTACACTCTCTCTCTCTCTGCACTTGCAAACTCACACTCATATTACTGCAGAGCACTCCGGGTTACTGCTCTGTTCATACACACTGTCAATGACTGGTACTCTGTAATGACCGTTACTCTCCCTGAGGGAGCAGCTACACTCTCTCTCTCTCTGCACTCTCAAACTCATACAAAATCATTCATATTACTGCAGAGCACTCTGGGTTACTGCTCTGTTCATACACACTGTCAATGACCGATACTCTGTAATGACCGTTACTCTTTAATGACTGTTACACTGTGAATCACTGTTACTCTATAATGACAGTTACTCTGTAATAACCATTACTCTGTAATGATCATTACTCTGCATGACTGTTACTCTATAATGACCGTTACTCTTTAATGACTGTTACACTGTGAATCACTGTTACTCTGCAATGACCGTTACTCTGTGAGTCACTGTTACTCTGTAATGACTGTTACTCTGTGAGTCACTGTTACTCTGTAATGACTGTTACTCTGTAATGACTGTTACTCTGTGAGTCACTGTTACTCTGTAATGACTGTTACTCTGTAATGACTGTTACTCTGTGAGTCACTGTTACTCTGTAATGACTGTTACTCTGTAATGACTGTTACTCTGTGAGTCACTGTTACTCTGTAATGACTGTTACTCTGTGAGTCACTGTTACTCTGTAATGACTGTTACTCTGTAATGACTGTTACTCTGTGAGTCACTGTTACTCTGTAATGACTGTTACTCTGTGAGTCACTGTTACTCTGTAATGACTGTTACTCTGTGAGTCACTGTTACTCTGTAATGACTGTTACTCTGTAATGACTGTTACTCTGTGAGTCACTGTTACTCTGTAATGACTGTTACTCTGTGAGTCACTGTTACTCTGTAATGACTGTTACACTGTGAGTCACTGTTACTCTGTAATGACTGTTACACTGTAATGACTGTTACACTGTGAGTCACTGTTACTCTGTAATGACTGTTACACTGTGAGTCACTGTTACTCTGTAATGACTGTTACTCTGAGTCACTGTTACTCTGTAATGACTGTTACACTGTGAGTCACTGTTACTCTGTAATGACTGTTACACTGTAATAACTGTTACACTGTGAATCACTGTTACTCTGCAAAGACCGTTCCTCTGTAATGACTGTTACACTGTGAATCACTCTTACTCTGTACTGACTGTTACTCTGTAATGACTGTTACACTGTGAATCACTGTTACTCTGTAATGACCGTTCTTCTGTAATGACTGTTACACTGTAATGACCGTTACACTGTGAGTCACTGTTACTCTGTACTGACTGTTACTCTGTAATGACTGTTACACTGTGAATCACCGTTCCTCTGTAATGACCGTTACACTGTGAGTCACTGTTACTCTGTACTGACTGTTACACTGTAATGACTGTTACACTGTGAATCACTGTTACTCTGTAATGACTGTTACACTGTACTGACTGTTACACTGTAATGACTGTTACACTGTGAATCACTGTTACTCTGTAATGACTGTTACACTGTACTGACTGTTACTCTGTAATGACTGTTACTCTGTACTGACTGTTACTCTGTACTGACTGTTACTCTGTAATGACTGTTACACTGTGAATCACTGTTACTCTGTAATGACTGTTACACTGTACTGACTGTTACACTGTACTGACTGTTACTCTGTAATGACTGTTACACTGTGAATCACTGTTACTCTGTAATGACTGTTACACTGTACTGACTGTTACACTGTACTGACTGTTACTCTGTAATGACTGTTACACTGTGAATCACTGTTACTCTGTAATGACTGTTACACTGTACTGACTGTTACTCTGTAATGACTGTTACACTGTGAATCACTGTTACTCTGTAATGACTGTTACACTGTACTGACTGTTACACTGTAATGACTGTTACACTGTGAATCACTGTTACGCTGCAATGACCGTTCCTCTTTAATGACTGTTACACTGTAATGACCGTTACACTGTGAGTCACTGTTACTCTGTACTGACTGTTACTCTGTACTGACTGTTACTCTGTACTGACTGTTACTCTGTAATGACTGTTACACTGTGAGTCACTGTTACTCTGTACTGACTGTTACACTGTAATGACTGTTACACTGTGAATCACTGTTACTCTGTAATGACTGTTACACTGTACTGACTGTTACACTGTAATGACTGTTACACTGTGAATCACTGTTACTCTGTACTGACTGTTACTCTGTAATGACTGTTACACTGTGAATCACTGTTACTCTGTAATGACTGTTACACTGTAATGACTGTTACACTGTGAGTCACTGTTACGCTGCAATGACCGTTCCTCTGTAATGACTGTTACACTGTAATGACTGTTACACTGTGAGTCACTGTTACGCTGCAATGACCGTTCCTCTGTAATGACTGTTACGCTGTAGTGACCGTTACACTGTGAGTCACTGTTACTCTGTACTGACTGTTACGCTGTAATGACCATTACACTGTGAATCACTGTTACTCTGTGAATCACCGTTTCTCTGTAATGACCATTACACTGTACTGACTGTTACACTGTAATGACTGTTACACTGTGAATCACTGTTTCTCTGTAATGACCATTACACTGCAATGACTGTTACTCTGTAATGACTGCTGTACTGTAATATTGATAGACTATAGATCATTTATAACGTTATGTTTTTGCTCAGGATTTGTTGGAGGACACGTATCACAGTCTGCTGTTCTGCTGCAAATTATAATAAAGTAATAATAAAGTGTGTTTATTGTGTGTTTCAGACTGGACAGGAGGAAGTGGACATGTCCATGCCAAGTATGTTTATACACAACTCTCATTTCAGTCAGAGATGGAGACAGAACATGGCTGCTTTATTCACTATAATGGATATCAGATCAGATCAGATTAGTAGATTGCTAGATTAATTCCTAATTATCTGTGTGTGTCTCTGTGTGTGTGTGTGTGTGTTTGTGTGTAGTAAGTGACGCAGAGGTAAAAGTAGCTGAATGGCAGAAGACTTATTACACGGTCGATTCTGGCATCCAATCAGGAGCCACAACTGTTAATGAAGAAGACCAATCAGAGATCAGTGCCAAAACATTTACAGTGGACGACTGCAGTGCAGGTATGCTAACACAGATTAGCTCTCTATGCTAGCAATTAGCAATCTTTTTTAGCAAGTTTGGCTCAAAAGCTCACCTGCTGCAAATTTTCTGCCCAGCAGATTTTGATGCCCAGTTGGTTCTGACCCGAGCTCAGCGTGTCCGGGCAGCCATGTTCCCTGAGACGTTAGCAGAGCGTGAGGCATTAGCACACAGTGACTCACAGTCCAACGTACAGCGTTTGACTGAACCCTCTCACCTCTTGAACAATGCCATTGTTCACCTGATCAACTACCAGGATGATGCTGAGCTCGCCAAAAGAGCCATGCCAGAGCTCATCAAACTGCTGACCGATGATGACCAGGTATTACCATCAGCTGCATGCTAATCTATTACAGAAAAAAAAACTTGAAAAAGTAAATCTGCAATTACCAAAAAAGTTTGCTAAACAGCGCTAATGGTTCTGCGCTCAGGTGGTGGTGAGGAAGGCGGCTCTAATTGTGAGTCGTCTGGTTCGTAACGATGCTTCTCGACATGTGATGATGCAGTCCGCAGTGATGATGTCAGCAGTTTTGCGGGTGATGCAGAGTTCAAGCGACATGGAAACAATTCGCTGCATGGCCAGCATCCTGCACTGCCTGTCGCACCACCACCAGGGGCTGAACGCCATCTTCACTGCTGGGGGCATCCCTGCCCTCATCCATATGCTCAGGTAAGACACTGACCTTCTAGTTCTAGGTTCTGTTCCTCTGCAGACACTCCCTCAAAAATACAAGCATGCGTTCTGTGGTACGATTATTTACCTTAAACAAGTTTTTGGGGGCGCAGCATGGTGGCTTAGTGGTCAGCACTGTTGCCCCACAGCAAGGGTTGAGGGTTGCTGGGTACAGATCCCGGGTTCAAACAGGCAGTGGCCTTCCTGTGTGGAGTTTTGCATGTTCTCCCCCCGTGCCTGCATAGGTTTACTCCGGGAACTCCGGTTTTCTCCCACAGTCCAAAAACATGTACATTAGGTTGATTGGTAAATCCAAATTTCCCATAGGAGTGAGTGTGAGTGTGTGTGGTTGTCTGTCTATATGTGTGGCCCTGTGATGGACTGGCAACCTGTCCAGGGTGTACCCCTGCCTTTTGCCCAATGTGTGCTGGGATGGGCTCCAGCAGTCCCCTGTGACCCTAATTAGGAATAAAGCGGATATAGAAAATGGATGGATGGAAGTTTTCAGGGGAACTAAAGATATAAAAACATACTTCAGAGGGGATGAACTGAGTGCTCTGGTTCATTTTACCCAGGCATCATGACATCATCATCATCATTATTATTATTATTAGTGTCCAAGTTTAAATCCTGAAGTGAGATGGACAGACATGTAGCCCCCTTGTGGACATTTCAGATAATAACCATGCAGGAGGACAGTCACTGAGAAACAATCCAGCTCTGTATACTGCTTTTGTTTACCAAAACACTTTTATGTTGTTTGGGAATGTATTTTAAATGAAAAGAACCGTAAATGGAAGATCAGGGTTTGGATTCATTAAAAAGAATTACGAATTGAAGAATAAAATCCTTTAAAAGCCATTCAGTTTACGATAGAGATTTATTTCCAGATGTATGTAGCCAATCAGAATCACCTACTGTTTATACATTTAGTTAAGCAGGAAATAGAAAACACCCACTGGAACCTTTGGTACTGGACTGGGTCATAACTCTTCCTCAGTTCTGTTGATTCTCCTGGTGAGTAGATGTTGCTCAATCCTCTTATTGTTCTCATTTGTTCCTTCTCTCTGTGTCAGTTCTCCAGTGGAGTCTGTATTATTTTACTCCATCACTACACTCCATAACCTCCTGCTCCACCAAGATGGCTCCAAGATGGCGGTGCGAATGTGTGACGGTCTGCAGAAGATTGTTCCTCTGCTCAAACACACAAACCCAAAGTTCCTTGCTATCACCACAGACTGCCTGCAGATCCTATCCTATGCCAACCAGGAGAGTAAGGTGTGTGTGTGTGTGTGTGTGTTCACACGCCTTCGAATTTTCTTTGTTTTTGTTGACTTTACAAAGAAGCAGTATGAAATCATCTCACTCCTATAGTGTACTTTGCTGTAAAAACTCACACCCACGTTGTTCATTGCTGTCTGACATGCACCATCCATGGGATCATGCCAGATTCATTAAATTATTCCTGCATAAGCATGTGTTACTGACTGAATGATACCTTCTTGAACTGCATCCTGTCTTCTGTTGGATCATACCAGTCATGGTGTTACACCTTCTGTTGGATCACACTGTCTATTTTTCATTACATCCATTAGATCATCTTGTTACTTTATACATGAGCTCTTGTCTGGTGCACCATCAGTCTACTGTGGCTTCCCTCATCAGCCTCTGTCTAGTGGATGTGTTGAGTTTTAGCAGAATTTTAGCAGTAGTGAAGAAATGTTGAGGTAGTGTGGATGAGGTAGTGTTGAGGTAGTTTTGAGGTTGTGTTGAGGTAGTGCCGAAGTAGTGTTGAGGTAGTGCTGAGGTAGTAGTGAAGTAGTGCCAGGGTAGTGTTGAAATTGTGTTTAGGTAGTGTTGAGGTAGTGCTCAGGTTGTAGTTAGGTAGCTCAGAGGTAGTGCTGAAGTAGTGCAGAGTAGTGCTGAGGTAGTGCCGAGGTAGTAGTGAAGAAATGTTGAGATAGTGCTGAGGTAGTGCCGAGGTAGTGCTGAGGTAGTGTTAAGGTAATGCTGAGGTAGTAGTGAAGTTGTGTTGAGGTAGTGCTGTGGTAGTTCTGATATAGTGTTGAAGTAGTGTTAAGGTACTGTTTAGGTAGTGCTGAGGTAGTAGTGAAGAAATGTTGTAGTGCTGAGGTAGTGCTGGATGTAGTGTTGAGGTAGTGCTGAGGTTGTAGTAAAGTAGTGCTGAGGTAGTTTTGATGTTGTGTTGAGGTATTGCCAAGGTAGTGCTGAGGAAGTGTTAAGAAAGTGCTGAGGTAGTACTGAAGTAGTGTTGAGGTAGTAGTGAAGTAGTGCTGTGTTGAGGTAGTCATGAGGTAGTAGTGAAGAAATGTTGAGGTAGTGCTGGACGTAGCATTGAGGTATGGGTGAGGTAGTGCCGAGATAGTGTTGAGGTAGTGCTGAAGTGAAGTAGTGCTGAGGTAGTTTTGATGTTGTGTTGAGGTATTGCCAAGGTAGTGCTGAGGAAGTGTTAAGAAAGTGCTGAGGTAGTGGTGAGGTAGTGTTGGGGTAATGCTGAGGTACACTACCAGTCAAAAGTTTGGACACACCTTTTAATTCAATGTTTTTTGTTTAGGGATTTATTTTCTACATTCTAGAACAATCCTGGAGATTTCAAAACTATGAAATAACACACATGGACTTCAGTAATCCATATGTAATGACAACAAAAACCAGTCAGTTGTTATTTTAAGACACGAAGGTCAGGTGTTCTGGAATAGTTCTTGCAAGAACAGTATTGTCAAGTGCATTTGCAAAACCCATCAAGCCCCATGATGAAACTGTCTCACATGAAGACCATCCCAGTAAAGCAAGACCAAAACTGACCTCTGCTGCAGAGGAGAAGTTCATTTAGAGTCACCAGCCTCAGAAATCACCAATTAACAGCACCTCAGATTAGAGGCGTTATGAAGGCTTTACAGAGCATCAGTAGCAGACATATCTCAATATCAACTGGTCAAAGGACATTATTGTGGATTTCGGCCGCCTTCAGCATTGTTTTACAATGTAGAAAGAAATAAACATCAGGAAAGACCATGGAATTAGAAGGTGTGTCCAAACTTCTGACTGGTAGTGTAATATTAAGGTAGTGTTGAGGTAGTAGTTTAATAGTGTTGAGTTATTGCTGAGGTAGTGTTGAGGTAGTAGTGAGGTAGTGTTAACATAGTACTGAGGTTGTGTTGTGGTAGTTCTGATATAGTGTTGATGGAGTGTTGAGGTAGTCTTGAGGTAGTGTTTAGGTAGTGCTGAGGTAGTGTTGAGGTAATGCTGATATAGTGTTGAGGTAATGTTAAGGTACTGCTTAGGTAGTTCTGAGGTAGTGCCGCAGTAGTTTTGAGGTAGTGCTGAGGTAGTAGTGAAGAAATGTTGAGGTAGTGCTGAGGTATCACCGGAAGTAGTGTTGAGGTAGTGCTGAGGTAGTTTTGATGTTGTGTTGAGGTATTGCCAAGGTAGTGCTGAAGAAGTGTCAAGAAAGTGCTGAGGTAGTGTTCAGGTAATGCTGAGATAGTGGTGAGGTTGTGTTGAGGTAGTAGTGAAGTAGAGCTGAGGTAGTGTTGAGGTAGTAGTGGAGTAGTATTGAGGTAGTGTTGAGGTACTGCCGAGGTAGGGCTGAGGTAGTGTTGAGGTTGTTCTGAGGCAGTGGTGAGGTAATGTTGAGGTTGTGTTGTGGTGACAGTGGTGAGGTAGTGTTGAGGAAGTCTTGAGTAGTGTTAAGGTAATGGTGAGGTAGTCTTGAGGTAGTGCTAAGGTAGTGTTGAGGTAGTGCTGAAGTAGTGCCGCAGTAGTGTTGAGGTAGTGCTGAGGTAGTAGTGAAGAAATGTTGAGGTAGTGCTGAGGTATCACCGGACGTAGTGTTGAGGAAATGCTGTAGTGCTGAGGTAGTGGTGAGGTAATGTTGATGTAGTGCTGAGGTAATATTAAGGTAGTGTTGAGGTAGTAGTTTAATAGTGTTACATTATTGCTGAGGTAGTGTTGAGGTAGTAGTGAGGTAGTGTTAAGGTAGTACTGAAGTAGCGTCATCATAGTGTTAAGAAATTGCTGAGGTAATAGTGAAGAAATGTTGAGGTAGTGCGGACGTAGTGTTGAGGTATGGCTGAGGTAGTGTTGAGGTAGTGTTGAGATAGTAGTTAGGTAGTGCTGGGGTAGTGCTGAGGTAGTGTTCAGGTAATGCTGAGATAGTGGTGAGGTTGTGTTGAGGTAGTAGTGAAGTAGAACTGAGGTAGTGTTGAGGAAGTGCTGAAGTAGTGCCGAGGTAGTGCCGGTATAGTAGTGAAGAAATGTTGAGGTAGTGTGGATGTAGTGTTGAGGTAGTGCTGAAGTAGTGTTGAGGTAGTATTGAGGTAGTGCTGAGGTAGTGTTGAGGTACTGCCGAGGTAGGGCTGAGGTAGTGTTGAGGTTCTGAGGCAGTGGTGAGGTAATGTTGAGGTTGTGTTGTGTTGTGGTGACATAGTGATGAGGTAGTGGTGAGGTAGTGTTGAGGAAGTCTTGCGTAGTGTTGAGGAAGTCTTGAGGTAGTGTTAAGGTAGTGGTGAGGTAGTCTTGAGGTAGTGCTGAGGTCTTGAGGAAGTGCTGAGGTTGTGCTGAAGTAGTGCTGAGGTAGTGCACAGTGGTCTGATGCAGCTGCCAGTATTGACCTTGTATTTCTGGAATTCTAAACCTCTGACATAATTTTATTCTGTATTCCTAAATTCAATTCCTTTGTATTGTATGACACATTTAACAGTGAACATTGTTGCAAAACAGCTTTACAAAAATCTTAAAATTTACAATAAACAAAAAATAGTTTAATATTTAAAATTTGTATTTATCCCTATTGAGTGAATCAGATGTGACAGCTGTGAGGAAAAACTCCCTTAAGACAATATGAGGAAGAAACCTGGATGAACCAGACTGAAAAGGGAACCTCATCCTCATCTGGTTGACACCAGAGAGTGGGATTATGAATCATTATAACACAGAAAGTGAGATTATAAATCATTATAAACACTGAGAGTGGAATTATAAATCATTATAAATATTTAAGACCATTTATTTGTTACTCATGTCCTCGTTAAGACACCAGCTTTCATGTGAATCTTTTCGAACATTGGGGTTGAATACTTATGCATACAGCATTTTTGGTGTTTGATTTGCTTTCGAATTTTTGCTGATCATTAATAAATTTTACTTTTTGACCTGCTGTGTCTGATCTGTCTGTCATTAAAAAAGTATATTACATCAGTTCATTAAATTACATTCATTAGGATGCCACTGAAAAAGCGGTTTTGGGTTGAAAAAGAGCTGAAAAATTTTGCTAGGAAAAAAAGATTGAAATAGGTCATCGATGTGGTTCTGTTGCTGGAATCTCCGCCAGTGGCCTCCAGGTGACCAGTGAAGTTCCTTTTCCACACAATATTTCCATATTGATCAAACATTGCCACTGGAGGTAAATGAGATTCTCAAGGCTGGATAACGCTACACCTAACGTATCCAGATGTTGGTGTGACCATGACCTCATTAGCCCTGATGGTCAGCCTTCATTAGCTCAAAGTTCCATTTAGCTTCCTATAGTTTTTTTTTCCATCTGTCCTGAAAAATTATTGTTTTTTCCTGTGTGTGTGTGTGTGTGTGTGTGAGTGTAGCTGATCATCTTGGCAAGTGGAGGTCCTGAGAGTTTAGTGTCCATTATGAGGAACTATAACTATGAGAAGCTGCTGTGGACAACCAGCAGAGTGCTGAAGGTGCTGTCAGTGTGTTCTAGTAACAAACCCGCCATCGTCAATGCAGGTTTGTTCTTTTTCATTGTTCTTTTTTCCAGTCCCTGGAGGAAGCTGAACCCTTTGTAATACACTTAGTGTGTTTTTTGCAGGAGGCATGCAAGCTCTAGCTCTGCACCTGACTGGTTCCAGTGCTCGTCTTGTTCAGAACTGTCTCTGGACCCTGAGGAACCTTAGTGATGCTGCCACCAAACAGGTGGGTCAGTGTGTTTCACACTCACTATGGACAACTGGTCCTGAGTCTGGTTATAAATAACCACTCTAGTAGACAACTGTGTGTGTGTGTTTAATGAGACTGATGATCTGCAGTGGTGTCTCCCTTCAGGAAGGTCTAGACTCTCTACTCCACATCCTTGTATCTCAGCTTGGCTCAGATGATGTCAATGTTCTGACGTGTGCCACAGGAATCCTCTCTAACCTGACGTGTAATAACGCACGTAATAAGTCATTGGTGGTGCAGCATGGTGGCGTGGAGGCTCTTATTAATGCTCTTCTGCGAACCACTGTGAATCAGGACGAGGCCGAGCTGGCCCTATGTGCTGCGGTGAATCAGGACGTGGCCGAGCCGGCTGTATGTGCTTTACGCCACCTCAGCGGCCGCCACCCGCTCGCCCAGACAGCACAGAATGAGGTGCGAGTTCACTACGGCATCCCAGTCATCATTAAGCTACTGGGACAACCACACTACTGGCCTGTCATCAAGGTAAATGAGCAATAGTGCAAAAGGTCATTTGCTGGTACAATAGCATGGCACCATTTCTCAGAATCTTGCCTTCCTAATTTCTAATACTTAAGTAACTAATAAATGCTGTGTGATGCTGTTACAGTAACAGAGTGGTCTGATGATGTAGAGTTACTGTCACCTGTACAAAGGTATTTTCCCGTAACAGCATCTCCCTGAGTCTCTTCATTCTCTCTCTTTAAGTTAAATAAACTGAATAAAAAACAGATGTCATGTTCCAGAGAAACAGCAAGCCTTGGTTCAACACCAAACATGCACATCTCTCTCACACACACACACACACACACACACAGTGGCTTTGTGTAGCCTGGAGTGCTGTTATAATTTGCACTACATAAGAACATAAGAAGTGTCCTATATTACCTCCACTTTTATTTGATCTAAATATATGTCAGACTGCAGGGATGAAATGGGTTATGCTCAATTTAAGGAATTTAATTAATCCTTAAAGATTTTTTATAAACTTGTTGTTTAATATTATTAAATTCAGAACCTCCTTGGTGTTTTTTTTTCTGCAGTTTGCCTTTGTTCTTGTTTTGAGGTCAAAGGAAATGCATTAGACGTGCATTCATTTCCAGATTTTTGTTGCTATTGTGAGTCCAAAATAAGATTCGATGTAAAATTGATATCATGCTGAATCAAATCCTTATCTTTATCCTCCTCCTCCTCCTCATCTTCCTGTTTTTTAATTCAGTGTTTCTGTTAAAATCTTTATTCATTGTTTCTCTGTGACAGTGTGACTCTTAAACGCATCACTTCCTGCTCAATTACATCAGTGCACTGAAGTGTAAACCTGTGTGTGTGTGTGTGTGTGTGTATGTTGAGCCTAAGCCTATAAATCCAGAACACTTATCTTTCCACTCCCAGTGTGTGGTTCTGACATGATGGTGAAATATTTTTGTACATATGAATAAGCAATAAATAAGGGAATGATGATGAGTTTCAGTTCAACTTTTACACTGAAAAAGAGACATCAGGTGAAGATTTCTAGTCAGTTCCTTCACTGACCACCAGAGGGAGACAAATACCGACTTTAGATGCTTCTCAGCTTGACTCGCATAAATTTGTGATTATAATGAACTTTTTCTAATGTTGGGTGTTTTAGGAATTTAAAGGGAAGAAAAACTATAGAGTTTTTAGTAACTGGGACACGTGTTAATACAGTCAAATTTCATGTTTTCCACTTCCTGTTCCTGTAGGCCATCGTTGGTCTGATTCGTAATTTGGCACTCTGTCCAGCCAATCAGGTGCCTCTAAGGGAAGCAGGTGCAATACCACGATTGGTTAACCTGCTGCTGAAGGCTCATCAGGACCTACAGAGACTCAGCACACAGAACACCTACCAGGTAAGCGGTCATCAGGTAATGATGTCATCATCAGGTAACTAATCAGTCATAAGGTAACAAGCCCATAATCAGATAACTTCAGTTTTCAATTTAGTTCAGTTTTCAGCAGTCAGGTCAGTTATCAGTCCTTCTTCTACGTTTTCTTTTGGCTTTTCCCTTCAGGGGTCTCCACAGTGAATCATCTCTCTCCACCTATCCCTATCTTCTGCATCCTCAACACTTACACCCACTAGCTTCATATCCTCATTTATTCCATCCATATCTCTCCTCTTTGGTCTTCCTCTTTTCCTCCTGCCTGGCAGCTCCATGTCCAACATTCTCCTACCAATATACTCACTCTCCCTCCTCTGGACATGTCCAAACCATCTTAATCTGTCCTCCCTAACTTTGTCCCCCAAACGTCCAACATGAGCTGTCCCTCTGATGTACTCGTTCCTAATCCTGTCCAACCGTGTCACTCCCAAAGAGAACCTCAACATCTTCAGCTCTGCTCCCTCCAGCTCTGACTCCTGTCTCTTCCTCAATGACACTGCCTCTAAACCATATAGCATGGTCGGTCTCACCACTGTCTTGTATATCAGGTATCAGTCCATTCAGCAGTTAAAGGGACGAATCCTTTACTTTCTTAAATAAAAATCCTCAAATCCTCACAAATACTAAAATTAATAGGAATATAATACTAACAGTAATTTTCTGAACATATAGAGTGACACCATCCTCATTCATAAGATCAATTGTAAACATTATGGATATAACATGAACCTTTTTAGGATCCATAGCTACCCTACTAGCATCAATAATCTGCTCCAAAAACTTTACAGATGTTTGCAAGAAATTTCTCTTTTCCGGTTTAATCTAATTGTGTTGGTGAGGTCTCTGAAAAACCATGTCCAGTCTCTCTAAAGCTTTTCTCACTGTAAATGCAAATGCCAGTAAATCATCTAAATAAGCTGAAGTCCCCAATAATGCTTACCATCATCTATGTAAATGAGGCTGGACTGTTGCATAAACCCTCCGCAGTTAATGGGAATGAGCAGGGGGAACCATCCGGTAGAGAAGGGGGAAATGGTATTTGTCTCTCAGGCTGAAGCAGCGGGTGAACATCTTTGCTGTAGTTTCCTCAGAAAAGTGTATTGACTAACACGGCATGAACCAATGTCTATGTCCCTGTGTAAGTAAGTAGCCTTTATTTGTCAAATATACAATTCTGCACAGTGAAAAGTTTTCTTCATATATCCTATTCTTGGAGGGTTGGGGTCAGAGTGGAGGGACAGCCATGATGCAGACCTCTAAAGTAGGGTGGGGTGGTGTGGGAGTCTTTTGGCCTTGTTCAAGGGCCCAATTGTGGCAGCTTGGCAGTGCTGGAGCTTCAACCCCGATCTTCCCAGAACCTTAACCACTTGAGCTACCATTGCCACATGTCACCCTTATCAGGTCTTCAGTGATTGTATGGGTTCTGCTTTGGTGTTCTGAAATACTTTGAAATCTTTAGTAGCTAAACGTACTGAATCATCGGCCAGTTTGAAGTTTTTCTTCAGCATGATTGGCTGTTTAATTCTAAAATACTGCTTTCTTCCAGTAAACGTGTTAGTGGGAGACGTGAGAGTCTCCTGTCTCACTCAGTGGACTGATCAGTCACAGTAGGGATTCCCAATGGGTGAGTTATGTATTTATCGACAAATTGCTTGCTGGGTATCGTAGAGTTCAGCTGAAAACAGGAAATCATGAATTGTGCTAGAATGTGGATAGCAAGCTATTCAGTCCTGTGCAACAGAATACTACTAAAAACACTACTATTAAAATATGGTGACAGATAATATATAAAATTTTGGTTTTAAAATATGTTATAATTACATAACAGATATGTCACCACATACCAAGCCAATAATCACACCAAAGCCTGTGATGAGCCTGTCATCATGAGTATGTTGTCAGGTAAGAAAACCATCATCAGGAAACAAACGTGTAATCGAGTAACGAGTACATCACTGAGTTACAGTTATGTGAATTAATTCTTTTACATCACTAGTGTGCATTGAGGCTGGCAACATAAGCAAAGCTCAAGCAGCATGTGTGTTCTTGAAATAAAGTCTTTGACTCTTTGTCCATCTCTTTCTCTCTACTGGTCTCTGTCTCTCTCAGGATGGAATTAGCATGGAGGAAATAGTAGAAGGCTGTACTGGAGCATTACATATTTTGGCCAGAGATCCGATTAACCGGAGTGAAATCGCCAACATGCAGACCATCCCTTTATTTGTACAGGTAACAGTGTGTGAGTTTACACTGTGTATAAAGTGCAGGCAGGGACTCCAGCAAGACTAGCTATGACAGCATAACTAAAAGGGAGAGCCAGAAAGTGACAGACATGAAGGCTTCCCGGGACATAAAGCATCCAACCACTTCACAGTCAGCAAACCTGAGCGACTTGTGAGGGTGGTAAGGAGACAGCATCCAAACATCCCAGTACACCAAACACTCTATGACCATGAACCTTCCAGATCTGCTCCTTTACCTAAGAAAACTATACATTAAAAGCTCGACTAAACAAATGTGTCTTCAGCCTAGACTTAAACATTGAGACTGTGTCTGAATCCCCAACACTAATTGGAAGGCTGTTCCATAACTATGGGGCTTTGAAAGAGAAAGCTCCGCCCCCTGCTGTAGCCGGAATACCAAGTAACCAGCACCCTTTGATCGGAGTAGGCGTGGCGGATCAAAAATAACTAAAAGGTCACTCAGGTACTGCGGCGCGAGACCATTTAGTGCTTTATAGGTCAGTAACAGTATTTTATAATCAGTGTGAAATTTGACTGGGAGCCAATGTAGTGTGGATAAAATAGGAGTGATGTGTTCATATCTTCTGGTTCTGGTGAGGACTCTAGCTGCTGCATTCTGGACTAACTGGAGCTTGTTTCTGCTCCTACTGGAACATCCAGACAGTAAGACATTACAATAATCCAACCTAGAGGTAACAAAAGCATGAACTAATTTTTCTGTATTATGAAGTGACATCATATTTCTTATCTTGGCAATATTTCTGAGATGAAAGAAGGCTACCCGAGTGATATTATCTACATGATTCAAGATTCAAGAAGCTTTTATTATCATTTTAACCACATATAGCTGACGCAGTACATAGTGAAATGAAACACCGTTTCTCCAGGACCTGGTGCTACAGAAACATACAACATAAAGTTTAAACACAAAACAACATCACAGAGCTAGGACAGAAGTTTGTCCAAGCCACATAAAGTGCAAAGTGTGCACATTGTGCAAAACTGCCATAGCAGCAGTTGAGGTAGTGCAGATAGAACATAAATATTTCAATGGATGAAATATTAACATTGAGGTAGTGCAATAAGTAATGAACAATATAAGTTTGTTCACACAGGTGAGAGAGTGTATGTGTGTGTGTGTGTGAGAGAGAGAGAGAGAGAGAGACAGAGAGTTTTCTGCATTTCAGTCCTCTGTGTGTGTGTGTGTGTGTGTGTGTGTGAGAGAGAGAGAGAGAGAGAGAGAGAGAGAGAGTTTTGTACAGTTCAGTCCTGGGTGTTGAGGAGCCTGATGGCTTGAGGGAAGAATGAGCTTCAAACGAAAGACCAGAGTCAATAATCACACCAAGGTCTTTTACTGCTGGACACGATGAAACAGAAAGACTATCCAGAGTTACTCTGTAATCAGAAAGCTCACTTCTAGCTGCATGTGGTCCTAGTACAAGCACCTCTGTCTGTCAGAGTTAAGCAGGAGGAAGTTAGTGACCATTCAATGTCTAATGTCCTTTACACATTCTTCAGACTTAATAAGCTGGTGTCTCTCATCTGTTTTTTAGAAGTGAGTAATTAGATAGCTAGTTATGCAGGTTGTCTCACTCTCTCCCTGGATCTCTTTTTGTCTTGCTCTCCTGCCATCTCTGTGTAGTTGTTATACTCTTGTGTTGAGAGTGTACGGCGAGTCTCAGCTGGGGTTTTATGTGAACTTGCTCTGGATAAACACTCTGCCGAACTAATCGATGCTGAAGGAGCTTCTGCTCCACTGATGGAGCTTCTGCACTCCACTAACGAAGGGATAGGTGAGTAACACACACCACACACACACACACACCACACACAGGGCCATCTAATCCAGGTGTGACAAACTGAATATGGTGGGGAAGTTGTGTGTCTTTTGTTCATAAATGTGTGTGTGTGTGTTTGTGTGTGTGTGTAATGCTCTCAGCCACCTATGCCGCTGCTGTGCTCTTCAGAATCTCAGAGGACAAAAACTCAGACTACAGGAAGAGAGTTTCAGTGGAACTTACACACTCACTGTTCAAACACGACACACACTCCTGGGACATGGTGAGGCACATCACACACACACATCGTATGCAATGCAACTCACTAATGTGGGAGACAAATACATAATCAAGGTGTGTGTGTGTGTGTTCCCTGCAGGCACACAGTACAATGACCCTCGATCATGGCTACATACAGGATGGTAAATGCACACACACACACACACACACACACACACACACACACACACACTCCCTATCTCTCTCTCTCTCTCTCTCTCTCTCTCTCTCTCTCTCTCTTTAGAGGGCGTATCATCTCTGTATGTTTACTCAGACCTTCCTGTCAATGCTCTCTCTCTGGACCCTGATGTCCATGGGCCATATGTGTCAGACATGACCTTTGACCCCCGACATGTTTACCCAGAACCACTTTAAAAGCATAGTTAGACAGGTAAGAACAGACATATATTAAATTAAATTATTTAATAAATCAATAACTCATAGACCATTTTATTATTTAGGTTGAATCAGTAAGCAGGAGGTGATGGACACGTGGATCTGGAGCTCAAGGACCTGTGGAGGTTAAGCTTAATGAGTCATGGTGGTGGAGTTTGAGAAAATATGGAATTTTAAAAATATACAGTCAAAATATTAGCCAATGGATATGCAGTGGTGGAGCGTGAGGACATGTGAAGGTGGAGATTAATGGTTGTGTGTAGGGCTTAAGTGGAACTTGAGATTATATGGAATCAGGAGGCATGAAAACAGCAGGCAGAGCCTGAGGAATATGGCAGGACCTTAAACTGAAGAATTTCTCTTTTATGTGTTTTAATGATTTGGTTTCACTAAGAGAAGAAATATCTGCTGGAACCTGCATGTGTTTATGTAAATAACATTTTTATATGATGCATTGTTGTGTGACAGATGGCATCCATAGTGTATGTCCTGAATCTGTGATTATATTTGTGTGTGTGTGTGTGCTCCTGATCAGAAGATTTGATACCATTATTTTACTGTGATCACTTTTTCAGAAATATCATTACATGAGTAACTGTAGCATTGTTAGTACTCCCTGTTGAAAAAACATGAATCTCTAATGGTTTCCATTTCATAATGGGTTTCTAGATTTCTATTACGTAATAGAAAATGGCTTATGGTTTTCATATTGTAATGAACCTCCCGTAGCAACAGATGTACAATCGATTTTATTAAACAAGGAACAGGGCATACAATACAAAGCTGTTTGCAGAAAATGTAGTCAAAAAACAGAGGCAAAAGTTCATAAACCCACAAAACAAGAATATCCAAAACAAGGAGCAGAAAATGTGGTAGGTAAATAGGCAAAGGTCAGAAACTAGCAATGTGGCAAACAATCCAGAAGTCACAATCCAAATGCATGAAAAACGGAGAAAACAGAAAACAATGAACGGCCATGTACAGGGAACTGTAAATACTTTGCAAAGAACAGCAAAGGGAGCTGTGTTTATAAACATGAACCCGGAAGTTACTGAATAACCTGAAGGTGCTTAGTACTCAGGCAAGGGCTTTCTCTGGCGGTGTGGAGGGGGAAGTGCAATGGAGGCCCGTCCCAGAACACCTCCTGGTGTTCTTCTTGGCCAGCCTCTGGGTTTGGGGTCTGGTTGATTGGGATGGTTGTTGTGGAACTTCCTGGTCAGTGATGGGTTAATAATGTCTCTAGCATTGACCCAAGACCATGGGGCCATATCCCTCTCAGTCGATCATGTATTGCAGATGGCCCCTCTGTCTCCTGGAGTCTAGGATCTCCTTGATCAAGTATGCTGGGGCGCCTTTAATGTCCAGTGGTGGAGGTGGCACTGAGTCATGATTGATATGGCTTGAGCAGGGAGACGTGAAAAGATGGCGAGGTACAGTACATTGGGTGGAGATCCAGGGTTGATTTGCCGGTCCAATATAGCGTGGACTGAGCCGCTTGCTTGGGGGTTGAAGAGAGAAGTTTTTGTTCACCAGCCATACGAGTTGGCCCGGTTGATAGTCTGGGTGAGGGCGGTGTTGTCGGTCAGCCTGTTACCAATGGTAGCAAATCTGCAAAATCTCTGTTGACACGTGAGTATTTTCCCACACTCTTTGGCAATTCTGGAGCCAGTCATTTACTGCTGGGATGTTTGATGGCTCTCCTGACCATGGAAATAACAGGAGTTGAAAACCATAACTCTAACCCTAACCCTGGGCATAGTCTGCTGTTGTGCTGCCCAACCCCGAACACCGAATAATCTGGAAGAGCTTAGTACTCAGGAGGTAGTGGTGTAGAGAGGGAAGTGCAGTGGAGATCATTTCAAATATACTAAAAATTTGCTTAATCATTTCCATTACGTTATGGGAATCATCTTAATTTTTCAGAAATCAGTCATTTTCTGATTTCTATTAAAAACCACTAAACCATTACAGATCACACACATTTAATACATCAATAAACCATTAAAAGTCTTCAGCAGGGATGTCCTGGTGTGAAGAGTGTGTCATCCTAAAAAATCTGTTTGCAAAAGCTAGTTAGTATGTATTAGCTTGTATAACATAAGCTTAAAAAATAATTTGCTTAAAAAATGAACAGCAAATTGGCAAAGTAGCTTAAAAAAAGCCAATTAATTTGGTAGCTTTAAAATTGGCACATTTGCCATTTGACTAGCTTTTAAACAGCACATGTAGTTATTAAAGTGAGAAAAAAAACCCTTGTGGATGTCAGTATTGGTGATGGGATGATGCTCCGAGTTTAATATTTGTATCATAAAAAAAAAACACTGCTGCACTGTTATATGGTGTTTAAAGTGAACCTGTTTGAAAACAGGAAGCTATAAGCACATAACCTTATGTACTGACAAAAATCCTTAATATTTTATATACATGGTTAACATTTTTATAATAAAGTGTGAATTAAAGAGTCATAAAAACAATTGTATCCTGTATTTATTTATTTGACATGTTTTTGTGAAAGCTGAAATTGATCAGCAGATCAACAGCAGCAACATTCCCCCTGATCAAGTCCTGGGTTGAGTGTCAGTGTGTTTTGGATGATAGTTTTGCTGCATGATGAAGTTTCTCCTGATTAGACTGAATGTGGAATTTATCGAACAGAATGCTTCTGTAGACTTCTGACTTTATTCTACTGCTACCATCATACATTTCTTCATAGGTAATGATTAGTGAATCTGTTTTTGAAGCAGCCATTGAAGCCCAAGCCATGACTCTACATTTACATTTACTTATACGGCATGTGGCAGACAGTAAACTTTAAACGGTAGATTGTGAGACCTTCACTCTGCTCCGTGGAGTTTGTTGGTGATTTCATTGAGTTTGTTTTTGGTTTTTTCTTTATAGCTTTTACAATTTTTCTGCAAATGTTTCTGGTGCTATTGTTGTCCGTGGCTGACCTGTTTGATGTTTGTCTGTTATTACGTGTTCTTTCTCTTTTTCAGGACATTTCAAATTGTTGTATTGACTATGCCCAATGCTTGTGCAATGGCTTTGCTAGATTTCACTTATTTTCTCAACTTCACCATTGCTGGAGCTGCTTCTTCCATAGACAGCTCTCTGGTCTTCATGCTGGTTTATTGTTTTTAACAAGAAATGCAGTCTCTACAGGTGAAACCCAAGACTCAAACAAAGAGCACCTCTCAGAAGACCTGCTTGTTCCGCGTGATTCTTTTGACCACCACATCAACTACTGCTTGACCTCTTCAGAGGCCCAGACCTGCCAGCTCCATGTTCTCGCTGTGTTGATGTTAGTGGATATCACTCATTTCACTATATAATAGCATCATAAGTACTGAGTTGCCCTTATTGGAAAAGAACTACAGTCAGGATGGGACCACAGAAACAGTGCCTGATAAAGACTGATAATGAAATATCACTTCCATAGATAGTGTAGTCCAATTGGATCAAGTTTTAATGGTCAAGGATCTTATTATCCTGTAACTTTCTTGATTTAAACATGGAATATTTTTGTCAATTTCCAGAAAACTATGTATTGAGATTAATGCAACAGTTACTTATTGTTTTGATCAGTTAGATGATCATAATGAAATGATGTAATGTGTGAATTGCATGTGAACCGGTGAGAATCTGATGGTGTGTCATTTTGAACAGCTGATTTTAGTTCAATGAAAAATGATCTAAGGTTCATGTTTTGAAAATGACATAGAGGTTCTGATATTATTGCCTAAGTGATCGTAAAAAAAGGGTAAATTACATGTTTAATGAATAACTAAATATTTTTATGAAAAGCACACTGACTGAGCTTTTTCAGTGTGGAGTTAATCCACCATTGATATTCAGGATGTTTCAATATTCTGTCTGTCCATCCAGCTGCAACACACACACACACAGTGTAAAAGGAGGTTTTGAAATTTGAGTATCGGCAGTAAGGTCGTGAGTCGACATTTCCATCATCAAGAATCAAAATGTCTTTGGAGGAATCTTTACCTGGGGTTAATGATTCTGGGGTTAAGTAGCTCAGGTTAATGACTAACTAATCTAAAGATTCCTTGGAATATCCTTTTGTTCCACCATAAAAAAAAGATCAAAACTTTGATAAACACTCTGCCTTATAATTGTTTTATTCATGTCCTGATAATATAAAGTTTAATTACAGTATGTGTGTATGGGTTGTGGGGTAGGTGTTTGTTTAGTTCCAAAAGAAATTTCATCATCTTAAATGATTGTGAGAGTATAAATATGTGGACTTTTCACCGACTCTAATACAAGTCTCTCTGACTATCTGCTTAAACATTCTTATTGCAGGAATCTTCTGAAACATCATGTCTCTTAAAGACTATTCCAATTGGATTGATTCAGTTCAAGATGTGGACCAGATTGCACAGATGGTGAATGATAATTTCTGTTTCATTAATGATGTTATGATTTGGTTTTTATTTAGTAAATATGGTGATGGAGTGAGATTCTGCTGCTGAACCTTATGAAGTAAAAATGAACAGTAATTAAAGGAAAGCTCTGAAGGAAACTGTAAAGAAAACTGTATAACGGTATCCCTACCCCTGGCCGGAGTCTTGCCGCTTGATGGTCCCCACTGATGCTGTGGATGGATCTGTGTGGACCAGGAGACAGCCATGGACAGAGACACTTGGGGACTTTCACACCATCACAGATCTGCCATTTCATCTGTCAGCTTGTGACAGCAAAGAACTAGTGTTTATAATGACCTTAGAAACTACACTGACCTAATAGTTCCTCATGGTCATTGATTTCTGTTGTAGAAAGGACATTAATCAGCTACAGTTACATTATTTACTATTTAGTGTCACCCAAATGAGGATGGGTTCCCTTCTGAGCCTGGTTCCTCTCAAGGTTTCTTCCTTTCCATCCCAGGGAGTTTTTCCTTGCCACCGTTGCCACAGGCTTCTCATTAGGGATAAAATAGTCTAATTATAGAATTTAATAATTTATTCTTATTTCTAGTTAATTAGTTATTTTTATTTATTATTATTTTTCATTTTTCCCCTCCCCTTTCTCTGTTTTCTTCTTTTCTAAAGCTGCTTTGAGACAATGTTCATTGTAAAAGGCGCTATACAAATTAAATTGAATTGAATTGAATTGAATTGAATTGAATTGAATTGAATTGAATTGAATTGAATTATAATTGTTGAAAATGTGTCATTGATGATGATCTTTATTGTAGGTCTCAGGTGAAGCTGAACGAAAACTTGGCCACAACTTTCCTATGTACTCTCTTCTGGTGTACAAATTTGACCAAAATGTGCGAAAAAAGTACATAATCAAGGTCTGTGTGTGTGTGTGTGTGTGTGTGTGATACTCAAAAAATACTCAAAAAATAATGGTGTATTTAATATTCTCTCTCTTCTCCCCCAGGTGTATGTTGGACATAACAAGGGTGTTAACCTGCTGGTTTGGCAGTCTGATGATGACTCAAAACCACCAGAGTTGAAAAGAGTTGATCCCTTTAAACTGCCTGAGCTAACTGAGTGAAATCAGTCTGATCTGCATATTTTTAGCTTGATGTTGGAAAATGCAGTACACGGATTTCTTAAATCAGAAATAAAGTTTAAAGTCCATTCTGGAGCATTTTGGGTTTGGCTCCTTTTTCTTGAGAGCAGTCAAAACTATTTATTTTGATTGCTCAGCTAGGATACTTACTGGCCCTTATATTTCACCTTCCTTTTCTCTTGGCAGAGGTACACGTCAAGGGTGCCCCTTGTCACCTTTGTGTTCTAATTTATCATTGGAGCCTCTGGCCCAAGCGATTAGACAATGCTCTTTAATAACTCCTATAAGCTGTATGAATACATCCCACAAAATTTCACTCTATGCCGATGATGTTTTGTTATTTGTATCCAATATCACAGATTCGGTCAATGAATGCTTAAAACTATTTGATACATTTGGTAAACTCTCCTGTTATAAAATTAATTGGAGCAAATCCATACTTATGCCTCTTAATTTAGCTGCTAAATTGAATATTCAGTCCTTACCCACTATGATTCCAGTTAGTGACCAATTTAACTATCTTGGAATCAGAGTTTTTCCTTCATTACCCCACATCTCCAAGTAGAACTATCAGTCTCTTCTTGATAAGATTACCAGTAACCTTCTCTGTTGGTCTCCACTCTGCCTGGCACTTCATGGCAGGATAGCCACTATTAAGATGAATATACTCCCAAGGTTGGGTTTTTTATTTTCAGTGTTACCTCTAGCACCACCTATGGGCTACTTTAAAGCGCTCAACACAACAGTAAAAAAAATTTGTGGAATAATAAGCAGCCAAGAATTAGTCTCAAATCTATGTATCAGCTAAAACCTCATGGTGACTTATCTCTACCAGATTTTTGGTCCTATTATTTAGCATACCAAATGAGAGCATGGATGAGAGGATGGATGTTGACTCCCTTGTGCCATGGTGAGCGTTGGAAAGGAATATTATCTATCCAATATGTCTGCAAGATCTACTCTTTACAGGTATATCCAAGAAAGTTCTGGAAAAGTTCAGTCCAATCATAAGCCACTCTATTAAAATTTGGAAAATGGCAGAAAAAATTATGGGGGTTTCAGATCCCTATAGTGATTCTACCCCCATCTGGCACAGTAATAATATTTATACTGGTAATAAACCGTTTGTTTCCAAATCCTGGGTTGAATGTGGCATTTACATGTTAAAAGATCTATACAATGATTATGGACTCAAATCTTTTAAAATCTTAAAAGGTGAATTTTCCTTGTCAGGATTCTTCTTTTTCTTATACCTGAGATTAAGATCTGCGTTGAAAACTTATGGTGTACATTGGTCGACTAAAATATCTCCTCATCCTATGATAAACTGGACAGACTATTATATGGATTCTAGAGGCACTGTGAGCAGAATTTACAAATCACTTGTGGTACAATACTCAAACATTCCTCTTGAGGGCTTTTGGGAGAGGGATCTTAACACTGCCATCAATTGGGATACAGTCTGGGGGAACTGTTTTGCTACCTCAAAAAACCCAGCTCACCAAATTATTCACTATAAGCTAATTTGTAAGGCATATGCCACTCCCTACCTATTATATAAAATGAAAAGAAAGTCTGACCCCTTTTGTCATTTATGTAGCAGTGAAAGCCAAGGTACATATTTACATATGTTCTGAGAATGTCCTCGAATTGAAATGTTCTGGTCCTCGGTTTGGGATATATTGACTGATCTTACAAGGACTCATATTAAAAAGGACCCATTGCTTTTCCTCTTGATGGATGATTCCTCACTGTCACTGTCTGCAAATCAAAAAAGGACTCTGTTCATTGCCCTTACTGCTGCTAAAAAGGTTATTCTGAAATTGTGGATGGATCCAGCTATCCCAGCTATACATACCTTGATGTCCTATTTGCTAGACATTGCTTTTTTGGAATGTTCTACAGCCAAGTGCATGGTGCCAACAGAAGGACAATACAATTTTGGTTGGACCTTATTGAGACTCTATCAGACCAAATGAAATCTTGAGATATACTTCTTATCCCTCTAATTATGTTTGTATCTGGATGTGTTTAGGTATATACTATGTTTGCATGTATGTGTATATACGCTATATTGCCAAAAGTATTCGCTCACCCATCCAAATAATCAGAATCAGGTGTTCCAATCACTTCCATGGCCACAGGTGTATAAAATCAAGCACCTAGGCATGCAGACTGTTTTTACAAACATTTGTGAAAGAATGGGTCGCTCTCAGGAGCTCAGTGAATTCCAGCGTGGAACTGTGATAGGATGCCACCTGTGCAACAAATCCAGTCGTGAAATTTCCTCGCTCCTAAATATTCCACAGTCAACTGTCAGCTGTATTATAAGAGCGTGGAAGTGTTTGGGAATGACAGCAACTCAGCCACGAAGTGGTAGGCCACGTAAACTGACGGAGCGGGGTCAGCGGATGCTGAGGCGCATAGTGCGAAGAGGTCACCAACTTTCTGCAGAGTCAATCGCTACAGACCTCCAAACTTCATGTGGCCTTCAGATTAGCTCAAGAACAGTGCGCAGAGAGCTTCATGGAATGGGTTTCCATGGCCGAGCAGCTGCATCCAAGCCATACATCACCAAGTGCAATGCAAAGCGTCGGATGCAGTGGTGTAAAGCACGCCGCCACTGGACTCTAGAGCAGTGGAGACGCGTTCTCTGGAGGGACGAATCGCGCTTCTCCATCTGGCAATCTGATGGACGAGTCTGGGTTTGGCGGTTGCCAGGAGAACGGTACTTGTCTGACTGCATTGTGCCAAGTGTAAAGTTTGGTGGAGGGGGGATTATGGTGTGGGGTTGTTTTTCAGGAGCTGGGCTTGGCCCCTTAGTTCCAGTGAAAGGAACTCTGAATGCTTCAGCATACCAAGACATTTTGGACAATTCCATGCTCCCAACTTTGTGGGAACAGTTTGGAGCTGGCCCCTTCCTCTTCCAACATGACTGTGCACCAGTGACCAAAGCAAGGTCCATAAAGACATGGATGACAGAGTCTGGTGTGGATGAACTTGACTGGCCTGCACAGAGTCCTGACCTCAACCCGATAGAACACCTTTGGGATGAATTAGAGTGGAGACTGAGAGCCAGACCTTCTCGTCCAACATCAGTGTGTGACCTCACAAATGTGCTTCTGGAAGAATGGTCAAAAATTCCCATAAACACACTCCTAAACCTTGTGGACAGCCTTCCCAGAAGAGTTGAAGCTGTTATAGCTGCAAAGGGTGGACCGACGTCATATTGAACCCTATGGATTAGGAATGGGATGTCACTTAAGTTCATATGCGAGTCAAGGCAGGTGAGCGAATACTTTTGGCAATATAGTGTATGTATATATATATATATATGTATTTACATATATATGTATATATGAGTGATGTATGGGGTGTATATATGCATGTGTACATGTATGTGTGTATCTATGTCTATATATATGTAACGCGGGCGGATCTTGGGCTTTGTTGTACATAGTTGTAATCAAAACGTTTCAGAAATAAAGAATAAAAAAAAAAGAAAATAAAGAAAGTTTAAAGCAGCATGCCATTTTGGTTTGACTCTGTTATTATGACTGAATTTTGTAAACTGATACTTATTTAATTTCATTCATAAATGTGTTTATTGCACTGCTCTAGCACCAACCATAGTTTACAAATATCTAAATTTGTGCTGAATTTTGGTAATAATTTAGTCCATAAACTGTTGGTTAAAATACATATAAAGAAATTAACTCTAAAAATCAAACATCATCAAAATATCAACTACTTTTTAATAACAACAACACCATTACTACTACTTCTACTACTACTACTACTAATAATAATAATATCAAATTACTTGAGTTCGATTTCAGCACATATCGTCTGTTTCTCCTGAGGACTCTGGCTGCAGCATTTCTTACATCATGAAGAAATCATGTACATGTTACATCATGTAGCATCTCCCCAGATTCTGCAATTTAGTAGTTATTTCTCTACTAGTTGCAAGTTTATTCACTCTGTATAGCCTTGCATACTGTATATTAATAATACAGTATTAATACCGACCTTTCAACTCCCTCCGGAAATCACTAAAACACAGCAGACCTCTGCTCCAGCTCAATGGGCAGAGAGAGCGCATTTATTTATTTAATATATTTAAACAAATCATGGTGCACAGACTCTACTGTAACTGAAAGTCATTGCTCTGCTTATCTGGAGTATTTGATGATTAAATGCAGACCCTTTTATCTACCAAGAGAATTCTCAGCCATTGTTGTGACTGCAGCATACATCTCTCCGGATGCTAATGCTAAGGCTGCTGTGGGAGAACTGCATGCACAGCAACAGGCCACACATCCCAGTGGAGCTATTATTGTTGCTGAGGACTTCAACCAGAACTTAAGATCTGTACTTCCCAAATTTCATCAGCATGTTTCCTGCACTACTAGAGGGGACAACACACTGGACCATGTTTACACCAACATCACTGAGGGGTATGGAGCACTAAGCTCAGTGACCTGGGTATCTGCATATCCATTTGCAGTTGGATTATGGACTTCTAAACAAATCAACCTCAGTCTGTAAGGTTGGGTAATCACTTATCCTCAACCCTCATCCTGAACACGGAACTGAACAAGGCTGTGTGCTGAGCCCACTGCTCTACTTCCTGTTCACCCATGACTGTGCTCGGCGGCATAACTACAACATCTTCATCAAATATGCAGATGATGCCACAGTTGTTCGACGAATCAGCAACAATGATGAATTGGCCTACAGGGAGGAGATCCAAAGCCTGTCAGCATGGTGTTCCATGAACAACTTCACCCTCAATGCCACAAGGACCAAAGAGCTCATTGTGGACCTCCGGAAATCTAACAGCAGCAGACACTCCTCTATCTACATGAACGGGTCTGAAGTAGAGCCCTCCTGTTATCCTTTATGACTCTCCGGTGACATCTGTCGAGTCCTTCTGCTTCCTGGGCACCACCATTAACCAGGAGCTAAAGTGGGAGCAGAACATCAGCTCCCTCACTAAGAAGGCTCAGCAGAGGATGTATTTCCTGTGGCAGCTGAAGAAGTTTCTCCTCCCTGAGAAGATGCTGGTGAACTTCTACACTGCCATCATCGAATCTATCCTCACATCCTCCATCACAGTCTGTTTTGCTGCAGCTACAGCCAGGGACAAGGCCATGCTTCAGCATGTCCTGGTTCCTGTTTGTCCACATCTCTGAGGATCTGTCTTGGCATCTGAACACCTCAACTCTGGTTTGGAAGGCACAACAGCATCTTTACTTCCTAAGAAGACTAAAAAAAAGTTCACCTATCCCCCAAGATCCTTACCAACTTTTACCACTTCATTATTGAGAGCATCCTGATGAGCTCCATCACAGTGTGGTACAGCAGCTCCACAGTATGTGGAAAGAAATCACTGCAAAGGGTTGTGAAAACCACCCAATGCATCATCAGCACCCAACGACCTGTCATTGAGTCTCTTCACCACAGCAGATGTCTGCACAGAGCACAAAAAATCATCAAGGACTCCTCCCACCCGAGTCATAAACTGTTCAACCTCCTTCCATCCAGGAGGAGATACAGGTCCGTCTGCACCAGAACCAGGGCCAGTTTTTTTCCTTCAACCATAAATCTACTGAACTCTACTCCTGATACACTTCACTGCTAAGACACTCATGTCTTACTACACTTACCACCTTGCAGTTCTGCTCCAGTAATTAATACAGGTGTTGGAAGAATACGGCAAAGGACCTGCAAATAAAGACTCTGACCAGTTGGATGAGTTACTGACAGGAAAAACGGAGCCAGCAACCTTTGGAGAACATGCCAGATGATGACTAGATAGTTCAGAAGAGGGATCACACACACCTACATTAAGTATATGAATTGCATTTTGGCTTTTGTTTCTCTCCTCTCAAACATTAATTTGCTTCTGTCATCTGATGTGAAACGTCTTCCCATTTTATCTATATTTATTTGACCAATTGTTTTTGTTTCAAATTCAAATTCAAATTTTATTTGTCACATACAAAATCATACACAGTACGACATGTAGTGAAGTGCTTATTATGACTGTCCTACATTTGAAGAAGAGTATAAAGTATAAAGTATAAAGTAAAGTTTCAAACAGGAGGTCATGTTATGATGGTTACATACCAGTTACATACCAGACAAAATAACCATTTTACTTTTAAAATATATTTTATTTGATCATTAGATGTGAGAATGTATCAGACCTGAGCAGAAGTTTGAAAGGTAAACAGTCTTCTTTGTGGTTTCTTGTAAATGGTGGAAGATCTTGATTGTCATCCTCTTCTGTTGCGGGATCTGGGCATTCCTGCTGTTTCAGGTAGTTTTCTGAACACACTGAAAGTGACTCTTCCAAATACCAAACACGTGTTCCATTAGACCCCTAGTGAGCATTTCAGCCTGGTTGTAGCACCATTGTTCAGCTGTTGTCGGGTGCAAGTATGGTGTAAACAAAAAATTCTTCTGAGCACACCCACTGTCACCAAGCAATATTGCATTATGATCTGCTCTTTCAAACTGAGTATACAGAGATGAGTTGAGGAAAATTCGGGAATCATGAGTTGCAGTTTTCTAAAGTGCAATAATGTCTAAAACTGTAATTGGGGAATGCATACACCTTGGACATTTATGGAATTTCTCAGCATCTGGAGTAGAGGGATGTTTTATGAGAATATAGGTTCCACCTATGCAACCTATGACTTTGTGGAAATTCCTATATTCATAGAATTGTACCTTGTAGTTAGCCTGGGTTGTAGCATCAGTAAAGTTTATGTAGTATGTTATTCATTTTAAAATGGCCCTGTATACTCTGTGAATTACTTTAGTATCTGGAGACAAATTGGAACAAGCTGTTCTCTTTGGGTCACAGATGAAAGCCTGGGTTCTAAAAATGAAATAATCTTCAGTGAATTTACTTTCTTGAAAACTGTACCAGGTTACATATGTAACCCGGTTCCCTGGGATGGAAGTGCCAGTAGATGCCTGGGGTGTGGCAAGCAATGCAGCATCTCGTTCCCTTCTCAGGAAACTGGATTACATACATAACCTGGTGTAGTTCTCTTTCCAGGGATCTTAATGCTGCATCATGACTGACACTATGTGAATGTCAGTACCCATGCCGCCATACACCGGTCGATGTCTGTCCCAGGGGCCGTGAGAGAGCACGAGCAAACCCGGAAGAGTGAAGGACCTGGGACCCTGGAGTGGGGTCCAGGTCCAGGTTATAGAACCTGATAAAGGTGTGCAGAGAGGACCAGTCTGCTGCAGCCCAAATTTCCTGGAGGGGAACACTCCTGGCCAAGGCTCTGGATGAGGCGATACCCCAGTAGCGTGAGCTCTGACATCCAGACAAAGCAATACCACATGCCTTATAGGCCTGGTTAATGGCCTCTACTACCCAGTGTGGCAAGCACTGCTTGAAGACCAGATTGCCCTTGTTCCGGCTCCTAAAGCAGATGAACAGGCAGGAGTACTTATGCCACAAACTCAAGCAGTGAACATAAGTTCTCAGGGCCCTTACCGGGAAAAGCAAGTGCAGCCTCTCTTGCTCCTCTCCTGGGGCAGAGGACAGAAGGCCCGCAAGATGACCGGATGACTGGCCATTTTGGACACCCTGGGGACATATCATGCCCTGGTGTGACGGATAACCTTGGACATGCCAGGGGCAAATTCTAAGCAGGTGGGGGTAACTGATAAAACCTGCAGATCTCCTACCCTTATAATGTAGACCAAAGCCAAGAGCAGAGATGTCTTTAGGGTCAGAAACTTCTCAGAGGCTGACTCCATTTATGTGCCCTGGGACGAAAATCACTCTCAGCAAAATAAAAACCTGGTCACTGCCCATAGCAGAATCTGCTGATATAGGAAAGTACTGTAATGCTGTTCATGCACCAACAGATGGTAGCCCCTGAGGTGTGGAAGAAAGTCTTTTCCACATTAGAATGGTACAAAGCCTGCTGCATGTAACCCTTATGGCACTGAAGGGATGCTTGCGGGGATGAATGCCTGTACCCCTGAGCCAGACCTGGAACAGCCTCATGTGAAGCAGGCCAAATGGGATAACATTGGCTGCTGCCACCATGAGGCAGAGCACTCTCTGAGCCTTGGCAACAGAGAGGCATTGGTCTAGTCGAATAACTTTTACTGTTGACAGTATGGAAGCCACTCCTGAGCTCTTTTCCTGCCTGTCTGGTTAGTTTCTGCCTTGCCTCTGTTGCTGATTCTGCATATAAAGAAAATAGGGACATGAGGTAAAAAACAATTGAGTAGTTTATTAGGTAAAACAGTTACGTAGGGAACCCAGTAGGTTAATTAAACAAAATTGTCCCATTATAGCCCGACTTTCACGGCACATGGACAGAAGAACGCGCTGAAAGACGGGGAGGAGCTGAAGTCTGCCACCGTTTTCGTCGCTAGGCCATTTTTAACATTTCTATTCAAGAATTCTGCGATTCTCCATAAACTGTGCACAAATTCGTGATTGCTTCAGTCCCCTTTAAATTTCATATGAAAACGGCAGCAGACTTTCGGCTCTTCCCCGTCTTTCAGCACGTATGAAGAAACCTGAAGAAACCGCGCCTCTCTTAGAAACAAGCACTTTGCGTCGCAGAACTACGGAAGCTTGCTCTGCCAAACCAAAGTGAAATCGGAAAATCGATTTTTGTTTTTTCAACATCGACATAAACCATAAATTCGAATTAATCGATAATAACAATTAAAAGCCCAGCTCTACCTGGCGGAGGACCTCATCTAGTCACTCAACACCAGCTCCATCACCAGGAAAGCCCAGCTGCGTCTCTACTTCCTGCGAAGACTGAGGAAGGTTCATCTTCCACCTCCCATCCTGACCACCTTCTACAGAGGGACCATTGAGAGCATCCTGAGCAGCTGCATCACTGCCTGGTTTGGGAATTGCACCATCTCGGATCGCAAGACCCTTCAGTGTATAGTGAGGACAGCTGAGAAGATCATCGGAGTCTCTCTTCCCTCTATCACGGACATTTACTCCACACGCTGCATCCCGCACAACCAGACTGTTAAACAGTTTCTTCCCTCAGGCAATCAGGTATCTCAACAGAGAACTAAGCTGAGCTGGACACACACACACACGTACAACCAAGATCTGATCTCAGAGAAGAACTGAACTGTACTGGACACGGACACACACACACATACATAACGCGCACAAAAATAGAACTGAACTGTGCTGGACATAGTCAGACACACACACACACTAAATTGTTCTGTTCGCATGCACATGCCACTTTACATTTATATATATTTATATTAATCCTGTTTACATGTGTCACTTTAATATCTGCAATCACTGTATACACTGTTCTTTCATTGACTAACATTGTCTTGTTCATTGCACAAAGTCGGCCTATATGTTATTTGTCTGCATTGTCTTGTCTTGTCTGTCTTGTCTTGACTTCCTGTGCACTTCTGTTGTACGTCTAGTTCTTAAAGACTGCATCTTAAGTATAGTTTAATTTTTGAGTTTAATTTTAATTTTTAAATTATAGTTAATTTTTTTTATCTCTATATTATAGCTTTATGTTTGTCTGCATCACTGTACTTTGTCTGTGTTCTGTGTAGCACCTCTGGTCTAGGAGGAACGTTGTTTCACTTCACTGTGTACTGTATCTGCTATATATGGTTGAAGTGACAATAAAGCTTCTTTGACTTTTGACTTTGACTTGATATTCGCAACAGCAATCTTCTGGTGTGCATCCGGGAGGGAGATGAATGGAAGACTGCCTTTAACACCCCAACAGGACATTATAAGCATATGGTCATGCCATTTGGGCTTACCAATTTCCCAGCAGTCTTCCAAGCCCTGGTCAATGACATTCTTTGAGACTACCTCAACTGGTTTGTATTTGTTTACCTAGATGACATCCTCATCTTCTCTTGATCTCTGGATAAGCATCTCCACCATGTTCAGTTGGTGTTCCAGTGCTTGCTCCTGAACTGTCAGCTGGTGAAAGCTGAGAAGTGTGAATTCCAGACCTCCAGCACCACCTTTCTGGGTTTCATACTCTCGGCCGGAAGCATACAGATGGATCCTAGTCGGATGGAGGTGGTGAGGGACTAGCCAAGTCCTGAAGTCAGAAGCAGCTTCAATGGTTTCAGGGGTTTGCCAACTTCTACCGGAAGTTCATCAGAGGTTACAGTGCTATCACAGTGCCCCTGCACCGACTCACTTCCTCGCTTCATCCCTTTTTGTGGACCCCTGATGCTGAACAAGCCTTTGCCTGACTTAAGATGCTCCAGACCTGTCCCGCCAGTTTGTGGTGGAAGTGGACGCATCAGACCTTGGTGTGGGGGCCGACCTGTCCCAGCAGGCCCCTAAGGACAATCGCCTTCATCCCTGTGCCTTCTTCTCTCATCGCCTCTCCCCAGCTGAACAGAAGTATGCCATCGGTAAACGGGAGATCCTGGTGGTGAAATTGGCCCTAGAGGAGTGGCGCCACTGGTTGGAGGGTGCAGAGCAGCCTTTTATTGTATGGACAGTCCACAGAAACCTAGAATACATTCAGGCCACCAAGCGAATCAATCCTCGACAGACTCGTTGGGGCCTGTTATTTGGGCATTTCAACTTTTTCAGACTCTTCATCCCAGACCAACTTAGATCTCAGGTTCTCCAGTGGTGCCACACCACTGTCCAACCTCCAGCAGCATTTTTGGTGGCCTTCACTCAAACACAACATCCAGAGGTTTGTGGCAACTTGTCACACCTGTGCTCAGCATAAATTGTCCAGAACCCCACCAGCAAGTCTCTGCCTGCTGCATCTCTGCCATCCATAGCACCCAGCCCGGTTGGCCTTTCCTAGTCAGATCCAAAGGGGGGAGGCCCTTATCTCTTATGGCACATAGATTGCCTTAAGATGAGGGCCATGTTTCTAGCATTAAAACACTTTCTCCTACACCTCAGGGGCTACCATGTGTTGGTGCACACAGACAGCACTACAGTACACTGCATGAAAAGGCAGATTTTCGTCCCCATGAATGCCCAATAACCTCTCTAATCACCGGCAGTTATCGACAATTCACAGCCTGGGAAGTTCCCGTTAGCGAGTGAGTCGTTTTTGTACTGGGGGTGTATAGGGAGGGAGGTGTGTGTGGAGGTACAAGGTGCGAAATGCGAATTAGCATATGAATGAAACCACCTTGAATGTTTTACAGTACCTACTGGATGAAAGCACAATTTTTAAAACAGAAAGATCACCTATGATTGGCTGAGACATGTGTTGCTATTGGTCAGTCTGGGCAATTATAATACTGTTTTGAGTAAACCCCTCCCTTTTCCCTTTTGTTATATATTTATTATATAAATAATAATATTTTTATTTATATTTATTTATTATATTAATCTTTAAAAATTGTTAAAAATATATTATAACAATATAGGTGTCAAAGGCTAATGGTAAATATTAGGAAAACAGACATTTGGGAGAGACATGCTGATTAAATGTAAGAGTTTTATTAAATAGATATATGAAATATAAATACACAAAAAGTAGCCAGAGATTATTTTCATGGCATCACGTGTGGCATCAAATGTCTTTTTGCTGCCTCAGGGTCGTAGGTATGCGGCAGCATTCTGTTAGACCGCAGCCCAGTTCACAGACGCCGGTGATGCAGTGCTGCACACATTGGACTGGCTTCTAGTCTCGTCTGCAGCTTAGCACTCAGATTGCTGAGCTCCTGGCTGCAGAATGATGGAGGTCTCACAATCCACCCCGAGACTCCATCAACGGCACGGTCTTCTTCATCTGACATCATGTCAGTGGTGATTCCCCTCCAGAAACCCACTTCAGTACACTTTGCCTCGCCTCCAAGAGCTGCAAACACAATTATTACATATAATAAGCAACATGTACATTATTATTAGTTTATACTGATGCAACAGAAATAAGTAAAACAAATTTATTTTTATCAGTCTTACCCGCTTCCTCCTCTGGCGACTCCAGGCTGAGGTCTTATTAGCTGCAGCCACATTTGTTAGCTCTGGCTGTACCGGAATTTTCTATGCACAGTCTCGTAGTATGTGTTACAGGCAACTAGAAAAAAATGAATGGGTTTTTTAAAAACTACAACCAACCAAACATAACTACACAGATAAATAACAAAAACAGGATTAAGAACAACAACATGGTGACAACAAAATATAATAACACTTTATGTGGCTTGGACAAACTTTCAGTCCTAGCTCTGTGTTCTTCTTGTGTTTGAACTCTATGCTGTATGTTTCTGTAGCACCAGGTCCTGGAGAAACTATGTACTGCGTAAGCTATATGTGGTTGAAATGACAATAAAGCTTCTTGAATCTAACAACTAAACAACAACAACAACAACAACACAGTGAAAATTACTTACAAACAAAGTCATTTCCAGGCCTTCATCACACAATTAATGTTTTGTATCTTTTAGTGGTATACAAGGTAATTAGTCTAACTAGACAGACCATATTGAACACGATCAATCACAAAACACAGCCAATCATAACAGTTTTTCTCTGTTTGTGTGCTTTCTCATACTGCAGCTGAAGAGATCGCAGTCCGCACACACATACTTACATACAAGAGCACATAGGGAGATACACCACTCCGCTTCTTATGGCTTTCCTTATAAAACTTGAGGGATTTATTATATATTTCTGCTATTAAATGTCTATAATCAGGCTCTCCTCATCCATGTTTGATGATTAATATTAATAATGTGCAGAACTTTCATTGAGATCTCTGTATAAGCAGAGCTGTCAACCACGACGTCACAGAAAGAAAAACAGTTTCTAAAACTGGTTAGGCTGGTCAGGACAAAAACTGTTTAACATGGAAAAGATACATTTTATCACATTGTGGCGTCACGTCACGTGCAGTTAAGACACGGTGTAAGACAAATCTCAATTCAAAATTCAAGCAACAATTTAAAAATCTATGATTAAAATAAGACTGAGCTTTTTATACTAGATTTTCTTTACATTTGGGTAATAAGCCTACTCTCAATCAGTGAGTTCCCCCTCCCCACACTACCCTGGTGTGCATTTGTATAGCTCACTGTAGTCATTTATATATGAAAGCTAAACCCAGGCCAAGGTGATAGGAACATGGCAGGGCAACTGCCAAGCCTATTCCACTTCAATTTTTGGCAGTTCCCGACAATTATCTGTGCTGCCTGCACATTCCTGTGAACAGTCGTTAACCTGAAACTTCTGTGGCAATTTGCAGTGTCGTTAACTGACGAAAATCACACTTTTCATGCAGTGGTAGTTTCTTATATCAATCATCAGGGCGGTCTGCATTCTTGCCCTTTGTTTAGGTTGGCGCAGAAGATTCTGCTCTGTGCAGAAACCAGGTTTGTTTCACTGAGAGTCATTTTCATGCAAGGGCATGTTAATCAGTATGCAGCCTGCCTGTCAAGGCAGGTGCTGAGGCTCGGAGAGTGGCATATCCACCCTCAGGTGGTGAAGCGCATTTGGCAGGTCTGTTCACCTCCAAAGAGTCGACCCATGGTCTACTGTCGTACTCCCTTTCTCACCCAGCCCCTCTGGGCCTAAATGCTCTGGTACAGACACAACAGAGGGTATGCCTGTATGCCTTTCCCCCTTTAGGTTCAGTCTTCTGGTGTTGTGGATCTTCTGAGTTCATTCTCCTTGTCATTCAACAGCTGCCCTTCAACACACAAGGGAGGAAATGTCATGGATCTGGTCTTCACTTGTCCTTCCACAGCTACAGACCTGACTGCTACCCCACTTCACATTTTTGATCATCACTTGGTATCCTCATGATCACTCTCCCTATCCTACCTAAATGTAACTCCCAGCATTTCTCTCACCTGCTCCTGCCCTACTCCTTGGCTGTCAGATGTGACACATCACATCTAAACACAGATCTCCTACTACACACACCTGTCCAAATTCTTTTTGGACTTGATTCCTGCCAAGACTTCCACAAGGAAAAGCTTGAAGCTTTAAGTATAAGATCCTCGAAAGCTCCACAACATCTTGTCTTCACTACTTAACCCTCCGGCTCCACCTGCTCCATCCTCCCTGACCACTGCAGACTTCACCACTTTTTACAGCGAGAAGATTGAGAAGATCTGCCAGACCTTCACTTCTGCCCCAACTTTATCTACATTACATTACCTACAGCCAGGACTCCCCTACTCCTTCACTGAAGCATCTCTCAACTGTAGCTGCAGAAGAGGTCTTGCAATCCTACCACCTGCCCACTGGATCCAGTCCTTTCCCATATGCTCCAGACCATCTCGCTTGACCTCCTGCCCTTCATCACCACAGTCATCAATCTCAATTAAATTCAATTCAGTTTATTTGTATAGTGACTTTTACAATGGACATTGTCACAAAGCAGCTTTACAAAAGAGAAACAGAGAAAGGAGAGAAAAAAATTATTAAATTAAATTATTAAAATATTTTATTCCTATTTTAATGAGAAAGCCTGAGGCGACAGTGGCAAGGAATAACTCCCTGTGAAGATATGAGAAAGAAACCTTGAGAGGAACCAGGCTTGGAAGGGAACCCATCTTCATTTGGGTGACTGTAGACAGTAAATAATATAACTAATTAATGTCCTAGGGTTAGGGCCCATGAGCAACTATTAGGTCAGTGTAGTTTCTGAGGTCATTATAGACACTAATTCCTTGTTGTCACAAGCTGACAGATGTAATGGCAGATCTGTGATGGTGTGAAAGTCCCCAAGTGGCTCTGTCCATGGCTGTCTCCTGGTCCACACAGATCCATCCACAGCATCAGTGGGCACCACCAAGCAATGAGACTCCGACCAGGGGTAGAGGCAGTGGTCATACTGGAAACTCAGAACACTGGGAGCTCAGGAGTGGGGTGTATAGCTCGACAGAGAAAGACAGAGAGAGACAGAGAAAGATATTAAGTATGATTCTGATCATGTGATGTTTAAAGACAATGTGGATTATGTGTAAAGTGCAGGCAGGGACTCCGGCAAGACTAGCTATGACATCAGAACTAAAAGGGAGAGCCAGAAGGTCACAGACATGAAGGCTTCCCGGGACATAAAGCATCCAACCACTTCACAGTCAGCAAACCTGAGCGACTTGCGAGGGTGGTAAGATGACAGCATCCAACACATCCCAGTCACCAAACACTCTATGACCATGAACCTTCCAGATCTGCTCCTTTACCTAAGAAAACTATACATTAAAAGCTCGACTAAACAAATGTGTCTTCAGCCTAGACTTAAACATTGAGACTGTGTCTGAATCCCCAACACTAATTGGAAGGCTGTTCCATAACTATGAGGCTTTGAAAGAGAAAGCTCCGCCCCCTGCCGTAGCCTTTGCTACTTGAGGTACTACCAAGTAACCAGCACCCTTTGATCGGAGTAGGCGTGGCGGATCATAAAAGACTAAAAGGTCACTCAGGTACTGCGGCATGAGACCATTTAGTGCTTTATAGGTTAGTAACAGTATTTTATAATCAATGTGAAATCTGACTGGGAGCCAATGTAGTGTGGATAAAATAGGAGTGATGTGTTCATATCTTCTGGTTCTAGTTAGGACTCTAGCTGCTGCATTCTGGACTAACTGGAGCTTGTTTCTGCTCCTACTGGAACATCCAGACAGTAAGACATTACAATAATCCAACCTAGAGGTAACAAAAGCATGAACTAGTTTTTCTGCATCATGAAGTGACATCATATTTCTTATCTTGGCAATATTTCTGAGATGGAAGAAGGCTACCCTAATGATATTATCTACATAAGCTTGAGACCAGCTGGTCCATTGGTCAGAGACCAGAGTCAATAATCACACCAAGATCTTTTACTGCTGGACAAGATGAAACCAAAAGACCATCCACCATTACTCTGTAATCAGAAAGCTAGCTGCCTGTGGTCCTAGTACTAGCACCTCTGTCTTGTCAGAGTTAAGCAGGAGGAAGTTAGTGACCATCCAATGTCTAATGTCCTTTACACATTCTTCTATCTTAATAAGCTGGTGTCTCTCATCTGACTTAGTTAAAACATATAGCTGTGTGTCATCGGCATAACAGTGGAAGCTAATACTATGTGTACGAATAATTGCAAGGGGTAGCACATATAGGGAGAAAAGCAGTGGGCCTAAGACAGAACCTTGTGGAACACTGAACATAACCTTGGTATGCATAAAGTCACCATCTAGATCTACAAACTGATAATGGTCAGTCAAATAAGACCTGAGCCAGGAGAGGGCTGTTCCTTTAACACCAACAACATGTTCTAGTCTATCAAGTAGAACAGTGTGGTCAATGGTGTCAAAAGCTGCACTAAGATCCAGTAACACCAGACACAACCCTGATCAAAAGCAAGTAACAGGTCATTGACCACTTTAACCAGTGCTGTCTCTGTGCGTGATAATTCTGGGAGACTAGAATTTTGGTAAATCTCTCTGCAGCAGCCGGTTTTATTATTATCAGCTTTGTCCTGTTATCGGCTATGACCTATGACTGATATGTGTCCACCTGTAAACCATTACATTCTAGAACTGTTATAAAAATGCACATTTTATTAAACTGTCATTAACTGTGTTTATTCAAATTAAACAGAATATACAGTGATAATTATTCAGTTGTTAAATTAAGTGGTATGAAACATTTGTTAATAACTTATATGGTCTTATTAGTTCCATCTTTTCTGCATTTCCTCAAGTGATCTTAATAATCTTCTTGTATTTCAGGATACTCTCTTTGTGTAAAGAATTCTAAATAATTCAGCGGTAAAGTTTACCACATCTGTTTACCTCATCTGCTCATGCAATGACACCAGGATGCACTATGGGAAGAAGGTGAGCCAGCAGAGGCAGCATGATGCTCTGAGCAAGCTTCTGCTGGGAAACCCTGGGTCCTGGACAGCAGTGTAATACTTCCTGCCTCGCTGCAAGAATACTTCAGGAATGATTTGAAGAACATGAGAAAGAGTTCAATGTCTTGACTTGGTGTCCAAACTTCCTGTTTCTGGTCAAGCATCTGTGGGATGTACTGGACAAACAAGCCCGATTCATGAAGTGCCGAACCTCACAACTTACTTAACCAAGATAAATCATGTTTGAACTTTCTCCACCATTGGTGTGAAAATACAACATATAAAAATCCAATCAAAAGTCAAAAACAATCAGAAGCATTTTAAAAAAAAATTATACATACCCCTTAACTAATACTATGTTGAAGCAGCTTTTGATTTTATTACACAACAGTCTTTTGGGTTAAGGCACTATAAAGCATAGCACATCTTGTCTTTCCTATATTTTCTCACTTTTTCTTGCAAAACCATTCTAGATCAATTCTTTGTGCATCCAGCTTCGGATTTGTAGCTGGACTCAGGCCTGCACTTCTGTCTAGCTGAGCAGAAACACTTGTCAATACACATCTTATCAAATCTGGGCCCTTGACCGACCCTCAACTGCTCAGTTAAATAAATGAGATAAATGTAAGTCTCTTTGGATAAGGGCCCTATGGCAAAAATGTAACTATAAAAAAATTGCATTTTATATTCCAGCCAAAGTGCACGATGACCTACGGAGAAAGCTTTGTGATCTTGGCTTGCTGTGGAGACCAGGCCCCAAGCCCTTGGCATCGCCTGATGCCAGTGGCCGGGAGAGGAGATTAGATTAGAACACACTCAGCAGTTCTTTCAAGATTACAAGTTTACAAAACAGACAAGAAACCTCTGGTATTTATACAGATTTTGGTAGGCTGCCCTTTAGGCAATGTTAATGTAAACCCCTCATTTCCTGTACCCCTATTAGAGACTGTTTACCCACTAAAATTTGCGACCCATTTGGTTGCGAGAAAGAATGTTTACGACCTTTCCCGAATAGGTTAGTGATCCTTCCTCTAAACACTAGAAAATTTGTTTTCCCACAGTTCCCTCATAAACTCTCATAACTGTAATAGATTTTCAGGGGTAGTATGTTTTAACCTTAACAGTTGACATATTTCTATAATGTGGTTTAGTTGTCTGTCATATGCAACATATGAATACCTGACAGCATACATAGCCTAAAAGTAAAATTAATAGAAGGTAACTGACAAAAACAGCGGTTTCTTTAATCCATGACCATGATTGACCAAAAGGAACTAACTAACCATAAGGAATGTTTCATTGTCATATTATCAAGTTTTATAGATATGATGCTAATATCTTTCTGTAGTTTATCTAAATCCTGGGTTGGGTCAGTTAGACCTGTGCAACATTCAGGACCAATAACTGTGCAAGCACCACCTTGTGAAGCAAGAATATAATCCAGTGCTGCTCTATTCTGGAGTATCATCATTTTATGTGAGGCCAATGTAATGGTAATGCTGCCAATGGCAAGAGCTGTGTCATTAGCTAGCTGCTATACTGCATTAGACAAGTCTCTCACCTGATCAAGAGCCTGCATTACCCCATAACTTGGAAACAGAACCCCAAGTGTCCTTGACCACCAGGTTTGGACAGGTGAGGCCTGGAATGCAATTACTTTCATGTTCACTGAAGGGGGCTGCATCAGATAGATGTGTGTTTATATGGTCTTGGGGTAGAACTGTTAAGGTGATATTACTTAAATATTCACCAACCATTCCAGTTATAACATATTGCCCACTTTGCTGTAAAGAAACATTTGTTTTCTCCCAAACTTTTCCCTGCTGCATGTGTACTCCAGTTTAGTCTACTTCATATTTATCAGCTCTGGAGCATATTTTAGAAAACTGTATAGCTACTGTGTCCCCTTCTCATGACCCAATATATGCATTTTGCTGACCAGTGGGTACAGTTCCCATAGTGAATACTTGAGGATTAGTGTTAATAGGGTTGTTTCGGATTGGGACTATTATCAGAAAAGTTTTCTCTCTAATGGCTGGTAAACTAAGGTACATCTCCCATTAAAATTAGCTGGTAGCTCATTGCAAATAGAAGTACCACAAACCATAGTGTGCCTTTTAACTTTACACCAGGCTGCTAGTTGTTGCACCTCCTCTCTGTATGCTGACTCGTCGTTCTTGCTGATGAGACCCACCACCCACCGTCATCTCCAGGACGCCAGGGGGCGCAGACCTAAAAGTCAGGGCTATGCGGTGCTGATGTGACCTGCGCATGCGTGGATCAGGCTAGCGGAGCCAGGAAGAGGCCGAGCTGTTTATAAGAAGCTGTGAGTTTAAACTTTTATGCGATTGTTTTTATTCTTTATAATCTCTTACACAGAACTGAGCGCGTGCTAAAGTTTACTCCTTAATCATTATTATATTAGTGAAATAAATATTTTAGAGCTGTAGTGCAGCATGTTTCGGCTCTTTAATGATGCTATTGATCTAGCTTAGCCTGCATTAGCCTCATGGGCAATCGATCAATAATAATAATAATAATAATAATAATAATAATACTGCACTTAGCTCTGAACAGGTTTGTAAGTTGCTGCAGGAAATCTGTTTGGAAATTGTTTTTAGGTGTGTGTTTATAATATTTATAACTTTATGACTTCTGATTAGGGAGCTGACACTGTCTCAGCTCCAGAGCTACACACAAATTATTATAATCTATATCCATTTAAAGTGCTCTATCTATCTATCTATCTATCTATCTATCTACCCCCCCCCCTCCCTCCTCCTCTCTAGCTTTATCTCTCTCTCTCTAGCTTTATCTCTCTCTCTATCTCTCTATCTATCTATGAACGCTTATGGCACAAAACACTTCAACACTTTGAGGACTGCTACTGAATGCAATCAGTCAGCGTGGCCCAGTCCAGATGATCCAAATGACCATCAGTCATGGGGGAATGGTATTTGGGATTAATAATCTTCACATAAATAAGTGGAGCTGAACATGGCCATCAAGGAGGTAGCACATGTCCTTGTGTTGGTGTCCTTTCCCCTGTGAGTAAGTTCCAAAACTGTCCACGAGGTCTGGACATCAGCTGTCGAAATCTCATCCGACACTGCAGACAAGTTCAGGTGAAACAGTGTTGCAGTGTTAGATGCGAGTGATTCAACATCAGGATCTTCTCTAAATATGTAGCACATAAAGGTTTGGCTCGAGTAGAGAACTGTCTAGAAACTGGCAGATAGTCTTTACTCTGCTCTGTAGCATGCACTGTCACGTTGCTCGCACACCACAGTCTGCCCTCTTCTGCTTGCATGAACTCGCAGATGCCCCGTGATTGGCTAGTGTCACTATGTCCCTCCCATTGTGAGATTAGGGGCAGTTTTGTTCTCCTGGCCTTCCAGTCACAGCAGGCTGTTATCACCATAACGTAAGACTCTCTCTCTCTCTGTGTGTGTGTGTGTGTGTGTTTTTTCCCCACAGATGAGCTCTTCTTTTAATATCTGAGTGTGTCTCTCTCACACACACACACGCTGCAGGATGCCGATCCCTCCCCCACCTCCACCCCCCACCTTCAGCCAGGTGAGCATGTGCATCACTAGCTATCTAGCAAATTAGCAGCTAATAAGTTAGCAGTCTATGTTCCTTCCACCTGCTGTGAGGTTACACTGTGATCAGTGACTCATTTTTAGCCCAGTCTTCACCTTTACAGTGGATATAGAAAGTCTACACACCCTGTTTAAAATGGCAAAAAAAAAAAACCAAGATAAATCCTGTCAGAGCCTTTTCTAATATTTATGTAAAATTTTAACAAATATATTAAAGTAGAAAACAATAAGAATCATTTTAAGGGGGGAAAGGTACAATAACTTGGATGCATTATTGTGCACATCCTTTAATAATTAGTATATTTAAATCTTATCCAATACTAATTAGTGTATACCTTTTTATCAATTAAAGTGACCGATTAAACACTCAATTAAAGTCCAGCTGTTCCTGTAGGACTTTTCAGATGACAAGCCAGAAGGAACTTGCACAGGATCTCATTGTTGAAAAATATCAATTAGGAGAGGGTTCCAAAAAAAAACAAACAAAAAAAAAAACATACAGGACATTGACCAAGACCATCACTTTAAAGACGATAATCAACACCTAGAAAATATGACACAACAGTGACCTTACTAAGAACAGGACATCCCCCTAAAACTGAGGAGAAGACTGGCTCACAGCAACATTAAAATAATGGAAGCAGTTTCTGGCAAGTACTGGCTACTCTTTACAAGTGACCACAATCTCCTGAAGTCTTCATATGTCTGAGCTACAGGGCATTTTTTTTAAAAACAAAATCCCCTACTCAAGCCTGGCTTGCAAAAAAAAATACATCTAATCTCCCAAAACCATTTGGAATAATGTATTGTGGTCTGATGAAAACAAAGTTGAATGTTTTGGGCATAAAAACACCTCAGATCATTAAGAGAACCCCGTCCTCACAGTGATGGAGGATGGAGACGGCAACATGGTGCTTTCAGCGTCTGCGTCTCTTCATCTGGGTCTGAGGCTTTAATCAGGCTGGAGGGAATAATGAACACCTTCAGAGACCAGTCAGGATTCTCCTAAAACCCTCCAGATCTAAATCCAATCAAGAATCTGTGCAGAACCTGCAGAGGGCAGTGCACAGGAGATGTCCAACCTCTCTGGCAGATGCTATTAGAGGGAAGAATGGCAAAATATCCATAAGTCAAGAATCTGATATATTTTCCTACAAAAAAGATTGAACGCTGTGATGAAATCTAAAGGTGCTTCACCCTAGTTTAGTTTAGAGATGTGTACACTTATTTAACCAGGGTTAAATAACCAGGGTATATTTTTTTGCTTTTTTATCCTTTTTTTTCAAATGGTTCTTATTGTTTTCCACTTGAATACCTAGCTTGCAATTTACACAACAAAGGTGGAGAAGGTTCTGTCAAGAATGATCAGAAAAACATGCTATTAGTAACGTGGGGGTGTGTAGACTTTTTATATCCACAGTGTGTATGAAGCTGACAGTGTGAAGGAGCTTCATTCTGATTGGAACACTTCCATAAGCTCCCCCCCCCCCTTTTTTTTAAAACCTTCTGTACATGTTAAAACTTAGAGTTTAATGATTATGAATTAATGTGTCTGTATTTACTGTATTTTTAACTGTTGTGTATGTATTAGGCAAACACGACTCCGCCTAAGTTGTCTCAGGATGAAACGAAAGGCAGAGGTGTGTTACTCTCTGACATCTGCAAAGGGACCAAACTGAAGAAAGTGGGCGTGGTTAATGACCGCAGTGCTCCCATGATCGAGAGTAAGAGAGTGAGAGTGCTTAATGACTTAAATAACACAACACGAACACAGAATGATCATTGTTACATCCTCTCATAGAGCCCAAAAGTGTGCCTAATGCTGGGGGTGGAACCAGTGGTGGAGGCGTGTCCACAGGAGCACAGCAGCCAATGGGAGGCTTGTTTCAAGGTGGCGTGCCTAAACTGCGACCTGTGGGAGGTAAGAGACCAGCACAGGGAGCTGATTATTAGAGAATTTGTTCAGCTGTTCACAGTAACTTTATTTGGTATTAACTGGCTTATTACCATTTAGAGCTATTTTACTGAAGATGCTATTTTCCTATTATTCAAGTGAGGTCATATCTCATATGTTCACTATATACTGCAGTGGACACTACATAGTGGACACTGCATAGTAAATTAAACACCAGCACACTAATAAAGGGTCAACAGCAGCTGAACCTCTGCTATATTTGGTCCATGATCTCATTAACACTCTGCGTGTGTGTGTGTGTGTGTATGTTAGATGGTTCTGTAGGCAGATCTTCACTCCAGCCCCCCTCATCTCGCCCTGCTGCGCCTCGCCCTCCTAGCTGCCCTGACGACAGTGAGACCCCAGCCCACCAGCCGTCACCCCCTCCCCCACCTCCTGCAAGTCGGCGTGGCAATGCTCCACCCACTCCTTCTCAGAAATGTGCCACACCTTCTTATAATCGTGACAAGCCCCTCCCTCCCACTCCAGCTCCGCCTCCTCCTCCAGTGAAACCACCACCTTCTCCAGCAAGCAGTCGGTCCTCTTCCTCATCGTCCTCTTCTCTAGCGCCACCCCCTCCCCCACCTCCATATCGCCAGCAGCTGTCTGTATCTAACGGATCGTCCAGTCCGGTGAACGAACTTGCCCCTGAACTTCCGCAGAGACACAACTCGTTAAGCAAGAAGCCCCCAGCAGGAGGAAACACCTCTACTCGAGCTCATGCCCCGCCCCCTCCACCACCAAGCCCCTGCCCCTCCCCAGCTGCCGCCCGTCCGCCTCCTCCAGTACGTGACCCCCCCGGCCGTGGAGCAGGTGAGCCTGTTTATTTGCTTGTTTCTTTGTTACCTATTTACAATTAATGTTGAATAAACACGTTGCAGCTCCTCCAGTACCTGCACAGATGCCGCGGAACAGTCGTGAAGCTCCACCCCCTCCTCCATATCGGACACATTGTGAAGCCCCCAGTAGGGGTAAACCCCCACCTCCCCCCTCACGCTCTCCTGCTGGAGCTCCGCCTCCTCCACCCCCTACTCGCAATGGCCACACCCACAATTCCCGCTCTTTTGCAGGTAAGTATCCTTCATGGAACTGTGCTCTGATTGCATGACAGTAAGCGTGTTGATAAACTTCAAAGGTTACGTTTGCACAGCCAATCCTGAATCACAGGGCATCACCAGAATTTAATTACACAGTATAATAATTAGCCCAACGTTTGCTAGTGATATCAGTTAATTTTGTCATGTTGTTAACTGACATTACACTTAGAGAACAGTATGTTAACACATAGGGGTGTTTTCAGTTTATGAAATATTAAGACTTGGATCTCTCCAGTGCTACCAGAAATACAGAGATAAAACGCACGGCACTGTTCCTAACTTGGTATTATCTCTTGATATTATGACTGTATCAATGTCATAGTCTCTTTTAAAAGCATTTTTTGCCAATTCTACTTTTTTTGCTGTACTAAGGACATTTGAGTTTAAAAATGAATATAGTTCAACAGTTTCTTTAATTGTTGTGTGTTTTGGGGGTTTCTGCCTTCAGTCTCATCAGCTTCAGAACTATTGGTTAGAGTAGCAGCAATAAATATAGCAGTTTCACTTCATGTCTCTTGGTTCTGTAAACTGCAGACAGGGCAGCCTGCATGTCTGAGTGAGGTAGATGAATGGCATTTGCCTGAGTGCTATCAGGAGTCAGACAAGCGGTGCTCTCAGGAATCTACAACAATGGGCAAAAATCCCAACAGAGTAATTGTGAGAAGCTTGTATAATACCTAAGAAAGTGGATGTAAAATTATGACCCACTGAAAAACTGATATAGTAAATAAAAGCTTAAATAAATAAAAACAAACAAACTGTAAATTTCCCTTTGGGATAAATAAAGTATCTATCTATCTATCTTAGCTATTATTTTAAAGTAAATTTTATGGAAATAAATGGAGTGTTGTTTATTTGGAGTGTTTTTAATGAGCTGTGATATAATGAAAATAATCTACACTGGATGTAAGGTAGTTTATTTTGTTTATTTAAAAAAAAATCTTTGTTCCTCTAGATGATTTTGAATCAAAATATTCTTTCCATCCCCTGGATGATTTTCCACCTCCAGAAGAGTACAGACACTTCACTAAGGTTTACCCCAGTAAAGCCACCAGAGGTAAGAACATGTCGAGATCTGAAGATCTTTCTCAGATGAGAACATGCCTGATTTTATTCTCTGTTTTGTTTCTACACTAAGTTTCTTTTGGTCAGCTCTTTCAGAAGAGCTTGATTTTAAAAAATTGTGTGTGTGTCTTCCAGTAATGAGAGGAGCTCCTCCACTTCCTCCTGTGGGCCGGTGAACACTGTGAGCAGTCTCTTGCACGCACACACACACGCACACACACACACATGCACAAGCACACACACTACACAAATCCTGCACCTTATTTGCCATGTCTCGCTCTACATTCCCTGTGGTGTGACTCCATCTGTCCATTTGTTAATGACCCAACTCCACCCGATTCTCTGCTTCACCCACGGGGGATGTTTTTTTTTTCTTTTCATGTGCAGGTGATGTACATGTTAAACTGTGATGGTGCCATGTTTTCATCAAAACCCCAGAGTAGTATGAAAGATTAAATTTGGTACACAAGCATATTAGCGAGCATTGTCCTCTGTATGAGAAGATATATACATATATATATATCTTATTTTGTGTGTGTGTGTGGGTTTCCATTAGTCATATTTTCCTGCTGGACAAAGTGTCTGGTAAAAACAATCAGTTAAAAGACATACATATTTCAAAATAAATGAAGGACAAATATATATTTTTTTAAAGTAAGTAAAGATCCTTTCTGCATGTCTCGTTAAGGAATAATAGATAATATGCTGAAGAAAAAAGGTCACTGTTTAAATGTAGCTGTTTAAGTGTGCTGTCACTGCTGATTCCCACATATGTCATGACCTGCTGCTACCCTCTAATTCATTTAGCCATTCATCTATCGTTTTCCAGTGAATCACAGCTACAGTGGTTCTGTTCACAGGACAGGAAATTATGTCGAATGCATGTTGTTTGCTAAATGGTTCTGAAATCTCCTAAAGATCCATATTTATGTGAGAAAATTAGACAGTCAGAAAAGAACACATCTTAGCTGGTCAATGCTAACAGCACTGGTCATGGGGGGTTTGTTTGGGTTTGTCATGACACGGAAACTGTGGGTGCTCTTATTAACAGAGCTTTCTGCTGACATTCACAGAAAGTCCGGCTACATCATTCAGTCACACAATCACATACACTCTATTTAAATCCAGTATTAAAATGTCCTCAGATACTCAGTTCAAATCTCTATTTTGAGGATATGAAGGCAGCTGATCCTAAGATCTAGTGGCATATATTCACTGTATGTTCACAAGCAGAACATTATGAGCAATCTGACCACTGTTAGAGCATTAATCTCTTTTCCCCTGTTCAGTGTGTTACTGAGGTCATCAGTTGACATTTACAGGCTTTGCTTAAGGTGTCAGCTTGTGGGTTCTAGGACTTGAACTCACAACCTTCTGATCTTTAGTCCACCATCTTAACCACTGAGCTACCCATTAATGATGATAAGTACATTCATCACAGGTTTAGGGTTCAGCACTGCAACTTTAGGAAAAATGTGTTAGTGCTAAAACTTGGATGAATAATTATTCACATTTTACTTCAGTTTCAGCCTGGTGTTTATCTCTGTACCTCAGCACCAGAGTTTTAAATAAATACTTAATATTTTAATGTTTTTAATTTTCCTGACAGTCTGCACTATGATGGTGCATTAACTTCTGCACCACTAAATTAAACAAATACATTGGAACTAAATTATTCATTTATTTACTGTAGATTTTTTTTTACATGCTCAGTCACTTAGCCACTGAATCACATCTACATTATAATATCTCACAAAGGATTGAGCTTGGTTTTATTTCATTCCTTTTCAGTTGGGGTGCTTTATGGACATTAGAAACTTTTTTTTATGTTTATGAACCACATCTTTAGTGTTTTTGTATTTTTATTTTTGTTGTCATTTATGCCTGAAAGAGAATTCCATCTTGTGTTTATCTTCCATGTGTTATGCCTTAAAACACTTCCATGTCACTTCCTGTTTAAAGGAATTGTAAACACATAAGAAGTCATAAATGTACTAATTATGAAAACACTGTTGATTTCTAAAAATCACTATAAGTTTGCATTAATGTTTCTCATGAGTCATTACACATCCTTATTCACATTTTATGCATTAATGCATTTACCCACCTGTTACCCTTAAGGCCTCACCCCTTTAGTTCTCTAGAGACATCCATATGACTCCACACTCTCAGCCGTCCATCTACTCATCCCATCTCTTTTGTTCTCACTACACTACTTGGCTCCACCTCCTCAGCTCTCTTGCCCTCACCTGTCCCTACTTGAGTTCTGTGGAGATGTTGGTTCTTCAGGTTCCTAACTCTGCCTTCTGAGTTCTCTTTAGAAGTTCTCTTAGCTCTACCCCTCACTTCTCCTGATCCAGCCTTAATCAGTTCTCTTTGTCTTCAGCTCTGTACATTTTAATAGTGTAATAATCAGCTGTTTATCTGAAGAGGTTTTCAGTTACATACATCTCCTGTGCGCTCGTGCTGCATTATCAGAGTAAATATCAACATTTATTAGAATTACGAAAGATTCTTTCTGACACAGATGCTGAACTTGTGTGAAGGAGTATCTTTAAGCATGTCTATGTTCTTTACGTATAATGTAACTAAGCACTTGCTGATAAGAATAATGCGTATTGAATATTACCATAAATTGTGCAACTGATTAGAGCAACACAGCTACCAGATCCTCCTGAGAAATGTGTTGTGTTTTTATGCATCTGAAGTTTTACATTAAATACAGCTTAGAAATCATCTTGCACACATCAGGAACGTTTCCATCCAAGTGCTTTGTACATTTTGAAAGGAAAAACGTTTGTTTCCTGCCGCTGTTAGCTTAGTGACATGATGACATCATCATATGCATTTCCAGTCATGAACTCATCAGTACACAATGTATTTTCTCTTTCTGTGTAGAGAAAATTGTAGTGATAGGCATTAATGTACTTTAAAGTTGTAAAATTGTTATAGAAATTATGAATAAACAGACTCATCTGTACATGCTAGTAAAGAAATATTCTGAATAAGATTTCCTGTTTTTAGTCTTTGGTCTCTGCCTTTTTCAGCAGGAAGTTGTGTGAACTAATACACCACATGACATGGGAAAAGGTTAGGAATGAATTATCTGAATGAATGTGTTTGCAGATACTAAAGGTACAGAGAAAGTGAACTTCGAGAGAAAGTCTGTTTACTGAAACAGAAAAACACAAACAAACTGAAGTATTAGAGTAAAAAGGCTTGTCTTGGAAATTTACTTGAGTAAAAGTGTCAAAATGAAATGATTTAACCTACAGTAAAAGTTTTTAAGTATTTTCCTCTGCACATACCTTACATACAGAATAGTAATTAGGAGTTTCAGGACAAATTTTTACTGGTTGACTATCACTAGTTGTCATCTTTACAATACATAATCCACTGTTTTGTGACATTGGTGTGTTTAGGCTGTTATATTTGTGCAGTAATAGTAATTATAATTATAATAGTAAGTAATAGTAATAGTAATTATGTGCAATAAATGAGGAAAAATAATCCATAATTCAAATATTATATACTCTAAGATTCTCACTGGGGTTAAAGTCAGGACTGTGTGGTGTCCAGTTCATGTACGAAGATGATGTCTCCTGCTCTCTGAACCTCTCTTTCACAGTTTGAGCCTGATGAATCCTATCATGGTCAGATCTTGTATCATGGGCACCAGGGAAGAAAAAGTGCACTGATGGAAAAACCTGGTTATTCAGGATATTAATCTCATCAGCTGACGAGTATCTGGAATGATTAGTGGTTTTAAAGCTACACAGCTTCCAAATCCCTTCAGTTCTCTTCACACTGTGTGTGTGTGTGTGGAAATGTTCTTACTTTCACCATTAAACATAGCCGTCAGTTCTACTGGTGTTTTACGATTTGATTTCAACAAACATTGGAATGATCTCTGATTATTCTGGATTTTTACTTGTAAGATGATGATTCTCTACAATCCTTACAGTGTTTAATACTGTGTTGGATCAAGTTAACCCAGTTTTAGTAGTTTCAGCTCCTTTATCTTTTTTTTTTGCTTGATTTTCTGAAACAGTAACGTATTTTCCACAACCACAGGATGTCTTCCCATGTAGTGTAAAAAGTGAGAAGGTACTCACTCTAGCAGTTAGAGTTAAATAACTTGCTGGCAGCTGAAACAATCACTGCAGTAATTATCCAAGTGCTGATTATTGGCCAAGCAGTGTGTATTACTCTCTGCATATGACAACAGCCTCTCGTACGCTTCACATGTCTGGACAATGGGGTAGCTTGGCTAGACAGAAATCTTTTCTCAGAAAATAGCATTTAAGCTTAACTACGTCACCCTGAACCATGTGGCAAACTGTGTCTGAGGAGACCAATTCCAAGAGTAATAATAATTCCATACTTTCAAAATGTATGTTTTATGTAAAAAATAATCATCAAAAGAACCCCATACCCAGCATGGTAGGGGCAGCATTGTGCTATAGGACTGGGGCTTTTATCAAAGTCAAGGGAATGGCAGACACTTTTACAGTTACATTTTTGGTATAGGGCCCTTATCCAAAGAGACTTACATTTCTCATTTAAACAACTGAGCAGTTGAGGGTTGATCAAGGGCACATATTTGATAAGATCAGTGTTTCTGCTCAGCTAGACAGAAGTGCAGGCCTGAGTCCAGCTACAAATCCAAAGCTGGATGCACAAAGAATTGATCTAGAATGGTTTTGCAAGAAAAAGTGAGAAAATATAGGAAAGACAAGATGTGCTATGCTTTATAGTGCCTTAACCCAAAAGACTGTTCTGTAATAAAATCAAAAGCTGCTTCAACATAGTATTAGTTAAGGGGTATGTATACGTTTTTTAAAATTAATTTTTCTATTTTTCCCTAAAATGTTTCTGATTGTTTTTGACTTTTGATTGGATTTTTATATGTTGTATTTTCACACCAATGGTGGAGAAAGTTCAAACATGATTTATCTTGGTTAAGTAAGTTGTGAGGTTCGGCACTTCATGAATCTGACTTGTTTGTCCAGTACATCCCACAGATGCTTGACCAGAAACAGGGAGTTTGGACACCACGTAAAGACAATGAACTTTTTCTCATGTTCTTCAAATCATTCCTGAAGTATTCTTGCAGCGAGGCAGGAAGTATTACACTGCTGTCCAGGACCCAGGGTTTCCCAGCAGAAGCTTGCTCAGAGCATCATGCTGCCTCTTCTGGCTCGCCTTCTTCCCATAGTGCATCCTGGTGTCATTGCATGAGCAGATGAGGTAAACAGATGTGGTAAACTTTACCGCTGAATTATTTAGAATTCTTTAAACACAAAGAGAGTATCCTGAAATACAAGAAGATTATTAAGATCACTTGAGGAAATGCAGAAAAGATAAAAACCAATAAGTCCGTATAAGTTATTAACAAAGGTTTCATACAATTTAATTTAACAACTAAATAATCATCACTGTATATCTGTTTAATTTGAATAAACACAGTTAATGACAGGATGTTAGAGTAATGGCTTTAAGACAATGTGCATTTTTATAACAGTTCTATAATGTAATGGTTTACAGATGGACACTTATCAGTCATAGGCCATAGCTGATAACACTATACTGCAGAGAGCTTTACCAATAGTCTCCCAGAATTATCACACATGATTGGTTCGCCTTCTGACCAGGCGACTGATTACCTGGAGTCAATGTTTCACAACACCCTAGACACTGTAGCGTCACTTAAAAGGAAAATAATTAAAGAGAAGAAACTAGCACCCTGGTACAATGACCACACACGAGCTTTAAAACAATCAGCTAGGAAACTAGAGCGTAAATGGTGTATCTCTCTGCCCTAATCGAAGATAACAAAAACAATCCTAAATTTTTATTTAGTTCTGTAGCAAAACTAACTAGGAGTAAAACCACTGTAGAAAAGCACACACCATCTATATGCAGCAGCAATGACTTCATGAAGTTTTTCAATGGAAAAATTGATCATTTCAGCCCAAAAATTCATACTTTTAATTTAAAAGCAAATTAGGCTACAATCCTGTAGATAATATAATTGTTTTTGATCAGACCTTAGAATGATTTACTCCCCTTGAGAAGGGAACCAGGTCACAAACCTAAGCTGGTGTAGTTTCCTTTCAAGGGAATTCAACACTGCATCATGGCTGATTATGGGAATGTCAATACCCATGCCGCCACATGCTGGTCGATGCCTGTCCCAGAGGCCATGAGAGAGCATGAATGAACCGGAAATAGAACATTATTTAGTCCTGAAGGACCGGGGACCCTGCACTCAAAAAAATAATATGCTAGATTTACTTAAAAATATAGTTCATTACTTTTTCCAAGCCCTTTTTTAAGTAATTTTCACATGGAACTTTAAGCAATTTTAACTAAAATCCTTTAGTGGGCGATGTTTAAACATTTGAGTATCCCAGCAAATGTTTTTGCTGAAATTTATTGTTTGGTGCAACAAAATATTTTAAGTAGGTTTTACTAAAGAGTTTAAATCATTTCCACCATAAAAGTTCTGTTTAATCCAGACAGACAGAGAGAGAGAGCGAGAGAGAGAGAAAGAGACAGAGTGAAGTAATTAAAAAATATATTAATAAAAATTGTTTAAAAAAACTGCCTAGATTTTACTGTATGTATTAAATATATGCTAATTATTAACTAAGCTATGAAAGATATTCAGTTAAGAGTTTAAAGAGCAGTGAGTTATTTTCTTATTGTCTGTTTTTTTTTATTAGCATAATGACTTAGCATATTAGGCTGAGGCCACGTTAAGGCCTAGTGGAAGGTCTTAAATTACTGATACATTGAGCATTTGTTAATGTTTACTAAAGATATAAATGTCCTTTTTCATAAAACCAGCGTGTATTCAAACACAAGCGTAACCTTGTCTATAGATAAACATCCAGACCTACTGCTGCAATGAGACTGCGAACATCTGTCGTGTCCTACAGTATGCTGGTATGAATATTACAGAACTGACACTGGGAGACTGTGCACTAGATCACAATACAATCAAAGAAAGATTGTGGAGACATTTTAATCGTTCAACATCTAAAGTAACTAACTTTACAATGTAAATTTTGGTCTCACAATATTCAAGTCTCTGGTGTGTATGCATTCAAAATCTATTAAAATGCAAATTTGGTTTATTTAAAAAAAAAATTAAAGTGAATATTCAGAATATTTGATAAATAAAAGCTTAGCTTATTTCACATAACATTTATAGTTGCTTGCCTTCACCGTGGATGAACAGTCATGTGCTGTAAGCTCTGCTTGTGTAAAATGGCCACAGCAAATTGCTAGATTCAAAATCAAGCCAATTCTGCATCTCGTGGTAACCTGATTGGATCCTAAAAATTGTGCTAGATTGAATAAACTCCACATTATTGACTTTGCTCAAAATTACTAGTAATTTTTCTTTATTATTCAAAGTAAACTATATACTCAATGTACAGTGAAACCTTGACTTACGAGTGAATCAACTTACGAGTTTTCCGAGATATGAGCCATCGCTTGGTCGATTTTTTGCTTTAAGATGAGCCGAGATCTGAGTTACGAGCAAGCGAGCTTACGCCACCCATCACTTGGTAGCCCAGCGGGCGGTCAGTTCACGTGGTTCTCCAGGCCGTGTATTGGCACTGTGTAACGACACTTCATCAATCATTTTCCAAACATTTTGCAAGGGAGGAAGAAACAAACCTCCTTGGACAGGTTTTTATTGAAACGCCCTGCAAGTGAAAGCGAGGAAAGTGTGGAGAAAAAGGCAAAAGTCAGTGAAGAAGAAGATTAAGTGAAGTGAAAAAAAAATAAAAAAAATAAAATAAAAAAGTAGCAATTCAGTTTAGCGATAAAGTGTAGTGTAGTGTGTAAGTTAATTTTAGCAATTAATTGTAGCATTAAGTGTGTAGTGAGTAAGTTAAGTTAAGCGATAGAGCACGCAAATCTCCTCCACCTCCGCTAGCATATTCATCTGATCTTCAAGGTAAATACACTTAATAAAACCAGTTTATTTCTTTACATTTTCTTTTATTATGTATTATTATTTTTTATACATTATTTGTTATTTATAAAGTACATTTTTCTTATTTAAAAACATGTAACAAAAAAAAATTGGTTTGGTTTTTGGGGGGCTGGAACAGATTAATAGCATTTCAATTCATTTTAATGGAGAAATTTAATTTGATATATACGAGCAAATTGAGTTATGAGCTCGGTCACAGAACGAGTTAAACTCGTAAGTCAAGGTATTACTGTATTATGTAACAAATGTAGCTTTAAATTAAGTAATGTTCAAACCTAAATTTTTAAAGTAAAATCTATTTGATTTAATAGGCCATATTTGCTGAGGGCAGACATCAGTTTTTACGGTGTGGAGTGGGGTCCAGGTCCAGGTTACAGAACCTGATAAAGGTGTGCAGAGAGGATGAGCCTGATGCAGCACAAAGCCTTGGACATGCCTGGGACATATTCTAAGCAGGTGGGGGCAACTGAACCTGCAGATCACCTACCCTTTTAAGGGAGGCCAAGGCTAAGAGCAGAGCTGTCTTTATGGTCAGAAACATATCAGAGGCTGACTCCATGAGATCAAAGGGAGCTCCCAGCAACCTCTCCAGGACCACAGAGAAGTACCAGGAGGGGAGGCATGGTTTGCAGGATGGCCTCAGCCACCTGGCACCGCACAGAAAATGAGACACTAGAGAGTGCCTACCCAAGGAGTCCCTGAGGACAGGTTGGTGGTTCACAGCAATGGCAGCCACCTACATTATTAAAGTAGAGGGGGACAGGCTCTGAGAAAGGCAAGACTGCAGAAACTCCAGCACTGTACTGACTGGGCAGTGAACTAGGTCCTGACAGTGCTAATCACACCAGAGGTGAAGAAGACCTCCAGAGCGTACAGCTTTCTAATGGAGGTGGCCTGAACATTCAACAGAGTCTCCACTATCTCAGATGACAGGCCAGGGTCTAGGAACTGGTTGCCCTGAGGGGCCAGATCCAGAGGTACCAAATTTCAGGGCGGGGGTTTTAGGATTTACTCCTGTGCCTGAGAGAGGAGATCATTCCTGATGGTAATCTCCCAAGGAGTACCATCTACGAGGTATACTTGGTACGCAAACCAAACTAGAGAGGGCCAACGAGGAGTCACTAGAATAAGGTGGACTCGATCGAGGTGCACTTTGGCTAGCACTTCTAGGAGCAGAGCTATGTTTACATTTACAATTACATTTCTGACATTTAGCAGACGCTCTTATCCAGAGCGACGTACAAAAATGCTTTTAAGTCTCTATCAATGAATACATTAACATAGGTTTAGTAGGTCACAGACAAACAGTGAAAAATAAGAGCGTGTTTAAGTGCTTCAGGAGGAGATAGGACTTCATTTGTTATTTGAAGTTATTGACTCAGCTGTACAGACATCTAAGGGAAGTTCATTCCACCACCTCGATGATAGAAAAGTAGAGAGTCTATGTATACCTACCTTGTACCCTGAGGGATGGTGGGACCATACAAGTGGTGCTAGTGGATCAGAGGGAGCGAGGTGCAGTGTGTGGAGTAATAAGAGCTTCGAGGTAAGATGGTGCTGGTCCATTCTTAGCTTTGTAGGCAAGCATCAGCATTTTGAATCTCATGTGTTCAGCTACTGGAAGCTATTGAAGGAGCAGCAGTGGGGTGGTGTGGGAGAACATAAGTTGCTGATGTCTGAGGGATCCAGAGCAGTGAGTTTGGGGATAACCCTTGCTTCCTTGAAGGCAGTTGGTACATGGCCAGATGTTATGGATCCATTGATGACTGCGGTGATGAAGGGAAGGAGGTCAAATGAAATGGTCTGGAGCATAGTAGAAGGGATTGGATCCAGTGGGCAGGTGATAGGATTGCAAGACTGGATGATTTGCAAAACCTCTTCTGCAGCTACAGTTGAGAGATGTCTCAATGAGGGAGTAGGGGAGTCTGCCTGTGTAATGTAGATGAAGTTGGGGCAGAAGTGAAGGTCTGGCAGATCTTCTCAATCTTCTCACTGTAAAAGGTGGTGAAGTCTTCAGCAGTCAGGGAGGATGGAGCAGGTGGAGCTGGGAAAGGGGGGGGGGTTCAGTAGTGAAGATGTTGTGGAGCTTTCAAGGATCTTATCAGTTGCACCAAAGTCACTTTATACAGTATTTATTTAACTTATTCTAGCTTTATTCTAAAATTATGTACACATTTCAAATCTGTGTATATGTTTGCACATGACACCAAGACAAATTCCTAGTACTGTAAAGTGCTCTTTGCTGACCCTTTGCTGTACTTGGTAATAAAACTTTTTCTGATTCTGATTCTTATGCTTGAAGCTTCAAGCTTTTCCTTGTGGAAGGAAGTCTTGGTTGAAATCAAGTCTAAAGAGAATTTGGACAGGAGCGTGTGGTAAGAGATAAGATCTGTGGGGTAGCAGTCATGTCTGTAGCTGTTGAAGGACAAGTGAACACCAGATCTAGAACATTTCCTCCCTTGTGTGTGAAAGGGCAGCTGCTGAATGACAAGGAGAATGAACTCAGAAGAGCCTGAATGCCAGAAGACTGAAACTTCACAGGGAAAGGCATAGCCTCTGTTATGTCTGTACCGGAGCATCCAGGCCCAGAGGGGCTGGGTGAGAAAGGGAACACCGCAGAAGACAGTGGGTCGACTCTTTGGAGGCAAACAGATCCACTTCAACCCGGCCGAAAATCTGCCAAATGCGCTTCACCACCTGAGGGTGGAGACGCCACTCCTCAGGCCTCAGCATCTGCCTTGACAGGAAGTCTGCATCCCGATTTACATGCCCTGGTATAAAAATCACTCTCAGTAAAACAAACCTGGTCTCTGCACAGAGCAGAATCTGCTGCACCAACCTAAACAAAGGGCATGAATGTAGACCGCCCTGATGATAACTAATGTAGTGCTGTCTGTGCGCACCAACACATGGTAGCCCCTGAGGTGTGGGAGAAAGTATTTTAATGCTAGAAACACGGCCCACATCTCCAGGCAATTTATGTGCCATGAGAGATAAGGGCCCTCTCAGAGACTCTGGGTGGGATGGCCATCGAAAGAGTCTTGCCATGATGATGTGCCCCCAGAGTGGGACCCAAGGTAAGGAACCAGGGTCTTTTCCACATAAGATGGGTACACAGCCCGTGGTGCTTAACCCTTATGACCCTGCGGGGATAAAAGCCCACATCCCTGAGCCAGAGCTGGAATGGCCCTAGCCGAATAGTTTTCACTCCTTACAGGATGGAAGCCACCTGAGCCATTGTCTCAAAGCAGCTTTACAGAAGTCTAGAAACATGATAAAGTTCAAATTTAAGTTTCCATTTTATCCCTAATGAGCAAACCTGAAAAAAATCATGGCAAGGAAAAACTCCCTGAGATGATATGAGGAAGAAACCTTGAGAGGAACCAGGCTCAGAAGGGAACCTCATTCTCATTTGGTTGACACTGGACAGTAAATAATCTAAATGTAAATAATATGCTTTGTACAGCTGTTTATAGTCAAGTAGAATTTTGCTACAAGAGAAACTAATAGGTCAGCTTAATTCCTGAGTTCATTAAAGACAACACGTTCCTTCCTGCCGAAGTCTTTGATTGTTCAATGATGAAGACCCGAGCACAAAGCTGACCAACACAAGGGCAGCTCAAAGATGACATGATAGTCTCCAGGTGGTTCTATCCACAACAGTCCCCTGAGTCATGGGCTGCCCATGTGAAAAAAAAAACTGTATGTTTCATATACAGCAACCATATATCTTCCTTTCTTAAATCGGCCAGAATTGCCTTCTGTGTTTCATGTTAGTTCAATACATGTTCTATACAAAATCAGACCAATTATGGCCACTTTCATACTAAAAAGAACATACAAATTGTAGGTAATTTTTGGGTCACATATATGAATACTGTAAAAAGTTCTATATGAGATCTACATGATGACAGTATGCAGTATATGGTAAGTGTAAGTGTATAAGTGTATGGTAATAGTAGAAAATATAGGATATATGTGATATTGATATACAAATCATATAAAATTCTTAGATTGAATCATATGCTAATAAATTAGTCATATAGGATTTATTTACATTTAGTGTAATTTGTTTATATGTATTCCATATAGATTTCATATGTTTTTAATAGGAAAATGTGTGCCTGTTCTACAAGCTTTGTTTCCACCTAATTCCTCATATTACAGCAATATTATTAGTATATCACTACATATAATTATCATACATGATTTAAGTCAATATTACAATATCTCTACATATACTAATTAGATATGATTTACGATATGTCAATAACTTTTATTTCAACTTTTATTTCAACACAAAGAGACAATCAAATTATACTCCACATGAGTAATTTAGAATTCCAACTAGAAAAGTAGGGCTGTCCAGCAAATAATCATGTACAAAATAAAAGTCTGTTTATGTAATATGTGTGTGTTTTGTGTACATATATATATATATATATATATATATATATATATATATATATATATATATATATATATATATATATATATTAACATTTATATAGATGTTTAAATTTCTTAAATATATACATGTATTTGTGTGCATTTATAATTTATATTACAGTGGTACCTTGGTCCTCGACCACTCAACAAAATTCGAAGGAATGGTAATGTGAACTGTATTTTCAACACAAATTTTCAGTTTTCAAAAATATTTTTCTGTGTTCGACCTGACCTGAACTATTGTGACTGCACACCAGGGGTGATTCTAGGATTTTTTATTTAAGGAGGGCTCAGCCCACAATGAGGGTATAATAGAAAAAATAAGTAAATAAATAAATAAAATAAAATAAAATAAACAGGGTAGCATTCCACTGTATCGCATAGATGTGTATAACATTTGAGTACTGAACAAGCCAAATACAAGTCTTCCTGATCACTCACACACACACACTTGTCCTCTGATCCTCGCTCTGTGGATTGAAGAATACACTGAAAGACGGGGAGGAACTGAAGTCTGCTGCCGTTTTCATATGAAATTTAAAGGGAACTGAGGTGATCACGAATTTGTGTAGAGTTCATGGAGAATCGCAGAATTTTTAGGGGGGCTGAGTAAAAATGCCCTACAGACACCCATGCTCCACACTTTTCATGTGGCGTACCCTGGAGTAGACAATAGAGATGAAGCAGTTTACACTGGTCATCTGTTCTGAAAGCATCATCTGTGAGTGCTTGTGTTATAACCTTGATATCTGATAACTTTTGTGGTATAATTTCAGTAGCCATGTCTCTGAAAGGGGAAATCATGCATCAGTGTTGCCAAGAGGAAAGTTGTGAGATCAACCATCGAGTTGAAACAGATTAATTAATTTTACATTATTTTCTATGGGGAAAAATAATTCGGTTTTTGACCAAATCGTATTCAACCAGACTTTTGGAACGAATTAAGGTCGAACACCGAGGTACCACTGTATACACATGACATGCACATATTAAATAAACACAGATGTTTGTACAGGATTTTTCATAATAAATCATTGGACAGCCCTGCTTGTAAGTAAACAACTTTGCTCAAGAAAAACAGAACACACCAAAAACAACAGAATACCTTGAACACAATGTCACGGAAATCAATTATCAAAGAGCTTTAAGGTTTCTGGATGTTTTTGTGTTTTCTTCTTCACTCTAATCTCAGTAAGTTTGGCATTGATGGTTGCACCAATGCTGGAGGGTGCCACATGAGGCCACTTTTGCAGCTTGCTCCTTTGAGACAAATGAATAAAAGGCAAAACAGTGCTGTTAGGAAGCAAGGTGGCACATATCAAATAAAAAAAATGAACAGCATTATGTGGTACTTATTGGACATAACATGTTTTAAAAAACAAAGCATTAAATTGGTCTACTTACTGCTTACAAACTTGACAGAGGCAGTGTGTACTGGCCAGCCATGTTTTGGCTTTTTCCCTTTCTGCCATTCCAGCTGTGTAGTTAGTTTGTGGGTCATCCATCTTGGTGTCATCATATTTACGTATAGCACCAGTTTTCACTTCACTGTACATCCCAGCATCCTCCCCACTGACACACTGAGAATTACACCTTGAGAATTAAAAGAGGGAGGATTTTAATCTATTTTGATTGCATTTTAGGTATTAAAGACTGTTTCATTATATTTCACATGGGAAGTTAATGTTTTTGTGTCTTGTGAGTGATTTAGGTGCCTAGTAATAAGAAACGAATCCAAATTTTGCTTTGCAAAGATAATAATAATAGTCTAATAATAATGATAGAAAAACATAATGCTATGCCAAAATGTGTTAGCTCCATGCAAGTTGGCTGCAGAGCTTGTGGAAAATAGGATTGTCCATTTAACACATTAATTTGATTAGTTATGGAAAAATAAGGCTATCAGGTCATCTTACATGTCATATGGTTTGGTGATTAACAGTATGATATAATAACAATACAATCTAACTAACGTTATCTAAACACAACGAAGCAAGGTCGGTCAAAGATGTTGCAGTAAATTCCTGGATAAGGCTCCATTTCATAGCTGCTAAGCAAGATCTTGAAACTGTAGTCTGATAGGCTAGCATTAACAAATTTGAACAAAACAACTACTTAGAATTTGCTAAATGCACGAATAAATATCGCTGCCTGAGTAAACATTACAAGTGAAAATTTCGTCCTACCTTTCTCCTGGTGACGTTACTGAAGAAATCAAGCAATCTGTAACATAGTTGTTGAAAGCAACATTCCGTTTTACCGCTCTCTGGGTGCTTTTCGAAATGAGCCAGCGATCAGGCTTTTCATTGGATCCCGCGAAGGCAGTTCAAGCATCAACCAATCAGCGTATTTTACAGTCTTTTTTCATGGACGCACATTATTTACTTGTGTTCATGTATCAGGTATCTGTGTGCAGAAAATAGTCTATTTTTAATTTATGCAGAAAACATGCCAAAAAGATAAGTGTATTGTTTTCACAATTGCAAAGGAGAAGAAAGAAATTAATTCCTGATCGTACTTGGACCGGGTGGAAAAAAGGTAAGCTGATTTTTTATTCTCACTCTGGGTTTTGGGTGAAATTTATGGAAAATTTATGGAAAATGTAGAAAGTTCATGCTACAGTGATATTATATCATGAAAGTAGGGCATTTAAGTAGAAGCTGCAATGGTGATTTCCTCATCTCAAACAATTTACTGAAACAAAAGCCAACAACAGTGGTGGGTATACCACAACAAAAAATCTCAATGTCTCAATAATCTGTCATGTGCCATTGACCATCAATTACAGCTTGACCACGACGTCTCATACTGTTCACGAGTCGACTTATTGTCTGCTGAGGCATGGCATTCCACTCTTCTTGAAGGGCGGCCCTCAGGTCATTGAGGTTCTGGGGTGCAGGGTTATGAGCCTCTACACGGTGACTCGGCTGATCCCACAGGTTTTCTATGGGATTCAGGTCTGGAGAAAGTGCATGCCACTTCATTTGAGGTACCCCAGCCTCCAGCAGCCATTCCCTAATGATGCGACCTCGATGAGCTGGAGCATTGTCGTCCATGAAGATGAAATTAGGCCTGTGTTGTTCATGCAGGGGCATGATGACTGGATTAATGATGTTATTCAGGTAGTATTGGCTTGTCACTGTACCATTCACAAGATGTAGGGCAGTTCTGTATTGAGTGGACAAACCTGCCCAGACTGTAACACCACCACAACAGTGGCTGATGCATAGCGCTCTCCTTGACGTCTCCAACATCGTTGGTGGCCATCATTTCTGCTCAACATGAATCGACTTTCATCAGAGAACAGCACTGAGGCCCACTGGTCCCTCACCCAGTGTAAATGCTCCCTGGCCCGACGCCTGTGCCTGGGGGTGTGGTCAGGTACCCTTGCAGGTCGTCTAGCATGCAGACCACGCTGATGTAAATGGTTTCGAATGGTCTGACGTGACACTTGGGTTCCTCTCACCTCCCTTAAATGTGCCTGGAGTTGAGTGGCATTCATCATCCGGTTCCGCAGGGCACTGTTCACAATGAAGTGGTCATCAACGTGGGATGTGGCCAAAGGACGTCCACTTCTATGCCTTTCTGTGACTCTTCCAGTCTCTCTGTATCTCTGTCCCAACCTGCTGATGACACTCTGTGACACTCTAAGCTCAGTGGCCACTTCCCTCTGAGAACATCCTGTTTGAAGCCTCACAATGGCGAGGTGCTGTTGATCAATTGTTAGGTGTGGTCTTGGTCTCATGATGTCAAAATGTGAACAGCATGATGAAGAGGACTGTTTAAATACCAATTCTAATTGAACCAGAAAGTTTATTGGTCGATTCATGGATCAAACACCAGTTGTGAATTTTGCCGTTAAGCACCTTGTTAGAGAACAGCAAGTTCTGCAGAAAGTACTGAAACACTGAACAGTTGGACATGTGCATTCAAAAGTGTAGAGAAGGTCAAATTAAGTTCAGCTGGAAAGGTTGTAGTGCATTTTAGGTGCATCCTGAAATTTCACCCGAATATCCTTAACTTTTTGTGAGTAGTGTATATATGTCAGAGGTTGCGAGGGAAGAGTCATGAGATTCAGGTTTCTGTGCCCAAACAGACCTTGCTTTATTACACACCAGGCAAGAGAATAGACAAACTGAGAAGCTTTCAAAACTTAGGTAACTGTAACTGCAAGAGAAACTAAGGAGAGCTAGTCACAGAGCATAATCACGAAAACGCAAACTCAAAAACAGTCTCTAATACTCGCCACCGTCTCTGACGAGTATGGCCTTTAAATAGTCTATGGGCTAATTGTCAGCAGGTGCACCGGCGGCATGATGACGTCACAGAGTCCTGCAGATCCGTGACAATATATATATATCATAGAATTCAATCTAATAAATATGTTTGTAATTGAAATGTGTGCTTGTGTGTGTACTTTAAATGTTGTGTTTTATCTAAGGATGCAAGTCTATGATTATACAGTACATGACTCTGACATGTGCAGGGCTCCATTTAGACAATATAAGAGCAAGTACAGCTTGCTGATTGGTTAACTGCACTATGTTTTATACATAGCTTAAGACATACAGTGGACATTCATATTAAATTAGCATTATTTCCCTATGTTTTTACATCCTGAAAATCGGTGAGGCTTTATATGGTTTGTAGGACATATATGACATACACTATATTGCTAAAAGTATTAGCTCACCTGCCTTGACTCACATATGAACTTAAGTGACATCCCATTCCTAATCCATAGGGTTCAATATGACGTCGGTCCACCCTTTGCAGCTATAACAGCTTCAACTCTTCTGGGAAGGCTGTCCACAAGGTTTAGGAGTGTGTTTATGGGAATTTTTGACCATTCTTCCAGAAGCACATTTGTGAGGTCACACACTGATGTTGGACGAGAAGGCCTGGCTCTCAGTCTCCGCTCTAATTCATCCCAAAGGTGTTCTATCGGGTTGAGGTCAGGACTCTGTGCAGGCCAGTCAAGTTCATCCACACCAGACTCTGTCATCCATGTCTTTATGGACCTTGCTTTGTGCACTGGTGCACAGTCATGTTGGAAGAGGAAGGGGCCAGCTCCAAACTGTTCCCACAAAGTTGGGAGCATGGAATTGTCCGAAATGTCTTTGTATGCTGAAGCATTCAGAGTTCCTTTCACTGGAACTAAGGGGCCAAGCCCAGCTCCTGAAAAACAACCCCACACCATAATCCCCCCTCCACCAAACTTTACACTTGGCACAATGCAGTCAGACAAGTACCGTTCTCCTGGCAACCGCCAAACCCAGACTCGTCCATCAGATTGCCAGATGGAGAAGCGCGATTCGTCACTCCAGAGAACGCGTCTCCACTGCTCTAGAGTCCAGTGGCGGCGTGCTTTACACCTCTGCATCCGACGCTTTGCATTGCACTTGGTGATGTATGGCTTGGATGCAGCTGCTCGGCCATGGAAACCCATTCCATGAAGCTCTCTGCGCACTGTTCTTGAGCTAATCTGAAGGCCACATGAAGTTTGGAGGTCTGTAGTGATTGACTCTGCAGAAAGTTGGCGACCTCTTCGCACTATGCGCCTCAGCATCCGCTGACCCCTCTCCGTCAGTTTACGTGGCCTACCACTTCGTGGCAGAGTTGCTGTCGTTCCCAAACACTTCCACGTTCTTATAATACAGCGGACAGTTGACTGTGGAATATTTAGGAGCGAGGAAATTTCACGACTGGATTTGTTGCACAGGTGGCATCCTATCACAGTTCCACGCTGGAATTCACTGAGCTCCTGAGAGCGACCCATTCTTTCACAAATGTTTGTAAAAACAGTGTGCATGCCTAGGTGCTTGATTTTATACACCTGTGGCCATGGAAGTGATTGGAACACCTGATTCTGATTATTTGGATGGGTGAGCGAATACTTTTGGCAATATAGTGTATATGATTGAGAATACAGTAATATTATTCAATTTGTATATGTGGTTTTTGCAGCATATATGTCCCTTAAAATATTCTGTTGGAACAGATAAGAATCACATGTGTTTTTAACAAAACTTTTCCATAGGGATTTTTTTTTCTATTGTGCTTTAGGAAAATCATATTCTGTAGTTTTTGTCTAGAGGTGTATGAGAGGTTTAACTGAAACTATTGTTCTCTTTTGATCACGGCTAATGTGTGATTTAATATGAAATTATTTAAACTGAGCTTTTGTTTTTTTTTTACATATGAAGTAATCAGGAAAAAGTCATTTTAATCTGCTTTTATTTTCAGAAGGATATATAAGTAATAATGGTTCTTGGTTAGCATCTGTTACAGGTACAGTCAAAATGATACTTGAAATAAAACTGTCTATAATTCATTCTAGATTAGTAATAAATGTATTAAACATTGTAAACCAATTAGTATCTACAATTTGTGCAACAGTAATCCCAGTTGCCATCAGTATTCTTGCACCACAGGTATTTATAGCCATGGTAACCACATGGGTGATCAGATTTGCAGGTTTTGCCATTCACAGCAGAAAAACAGTCATCAGAAATACAGCAAGGTTTTTAGTTGTTGTCATCAGTGTAGCGATACGGCTTGCTTTCACCGTATTTGGCACAGGTGTAGTTGTTCTGACAGTGCGTCCCATCTTTAGCCTTACTTCGCCACAGAGGAGGGCTACAGTAGTCCCAAGACCCAGAGGCTTCTGACACCAGTAGTAGTCATAACCATATGTGGCACAGGGATAATTATCATTGCACCTTTCACCCTTAAATGTGATGAGTGAGTACTGGGGTAAGCACTGTATCAGTCTCTGCTTGGTTTCCCTTTCTGTGATACAATTACAACTAAGACTAGAGTCTAAGATGCTTTGGCCGGGTAAGCCATCAGCTGCAGTCTGCCATCCAGTAAGAGATTTCTCTGGGACAATCTGGCATTCAACAGATTCAGACTGCTCAAATACATTCTTTTTCTGAGATAAAAAAAAAAAAATATATATATATATATATATTTTTTTATATATATATACTCTTTTTAGCAGGAAAACTACTCATTTTAGCAGTACTTATAAGATAAGCATGTTCCATTTTCTTTAGTTTGTCTACCATAGTGGAATAAGTGTTTAAACTGTCAGTGCTAAGTGTTGAACTCATTCCAGTCACCTTCACAAGTTTTGAGGGTGGGCCGTCACTGTCAAGGACTCTTTTGACTGTAAGTAAAGTGTTCAGAACATCTGGGGTCATCTTGAACCTTTTGTTTTCTGGCAGTTTATTTAGAAACATCTTCAAAGTCAATTACAGCTTGATGTCTCTAGATTTAAAATTGCCAGGGAAACAATTGTCAACAAAAACTTTAATTGGTACAACACCTGATGAATAGAGTTTACTCAGCTCAGTATTTAAGTCTGGAACAGTCAAAGAAAAAAGACTTCTTATCATGAGAGTGATTATAACAGACAGCTGTCCAGATGTGAGAGGGCACCATGACCCTTTGAGACTCCTGAGGGATTCCCCTTTATGGTATTCTTGAATTTTGATCAGGAACAATTCCTGTGACAAGGTAGACAGTTGCCTCATTCTTATCCTCTTCAAGCTGGTTTATTAAAATGTTCCACAAATTACTCTTACAATTCTTCCAATAGATATGGTTAAAGCATGTGTCCTTAGGTGCCACATTGGTCAGTGTAAATGATGCCTCAGGACCTTCACTGCATTGAAAACTATTAGGGTTCAGGTGTCCACGATCATATCCTGTTTCAACATAGTCACTGCTGATGGCTTGCTTTCTCTTTATGATATTTGTGTCTGACTCACTCTCTCGGACCATCATGGTTCATTGATGTTAGAAATCTACAGGAGAAATATTACATTAGAACATATTTAATTTTTATACAATATTCTTTCTTTAGTTTAATAAATGCTTCATTATGTGCTTAAGCAATAAGCTGTAAAGCGATTGAATAAAAGCAGTGTAATACTTAATTTAGCACAATTGCATAATTTTATGTGGAGATTAAAAAGCTAATTTATATTTTATAATAAAATAATAGTGTAAAACATGGAGACACGTGCCAAGTCAACAATCTTCTCCTGAACATCAGCAAGACTAAGGAGCTGATAGTGGACTTCAGCACAAAGCAGGAGAGGAATTACCAGCCCCTCACTATCAACGGGACCCCAGTGGAGAGAGTGGACAGTTTCCAGTACCTAGGTGTTTACATCACGCAGGACCTGACATGGTCCTGTCATGTTTACACCCTGGTGAAGAAGGCCCGGCAGCGTCTTTATCATCTAAAGGCCTGGTCACCCTACAAGACTTTAACCGTTGGCAGATCGCTTTGCTGTTCAGACTACATGATTTCACTGTATGTCTTTTTGTCCTTGTGGTGTTCACACTACGCGACGCTTCGTAAATGATCCACAAGAGGGCGTCGCACACCACACCATCTGACAACTCATCACTCAACGCCGTCCCCAAACCACGTTTTGTCACGAAAACACATGCGACAGGTGGATCCGGAAATGCCGCGAGACTTTCAGTAGAGGTTTATTTATATATATACACATACATATATATATACATACATATATATATACATACATACATATATACATACATATATACATACATACATACATATATACATATACATATACATATATATATATATACACACACACACACACACACACACACTGTATATATTTGCATATGCATATCCGATAACTATTCACAATCACAACTTTTCACAATTATTTATTTTGTCTTTAATTTCTACATTTAATTTTCCCTATTTTTCTCTATATATTTTTAACTATATCCCTTTATTTTTCCACATCCACACACTTTAATTTTTACTCTTTTCTTTCTTCAAATGTAGGACAGTCGTAAAAAGCATTTCACTACATGTCGTACTGTGTATGATTTTATATGTGATGAATAAAATTTGAATTTGAAGATTTTGTTGAGCAGCAAAACACATTACCTGTGGCTCTATGTGCCATTCTTGGGTTGTTGCTCCTTGGTTACTTGTGCATTCGTGGTCAAGTGTATATATATGCTGTACAAAGGAATTCTGTGATGAACCGAGTAAAGTGTAGCATAATAAAAACCTTCCGAAATCCCAGTTCCATACATCTGGCAGATTTTATTGGCAGGCTGATTCATTACACTTGGTTCTGTACCTTTGTAAAAATGCTGACTACACTCACTAAAGTTATCAACCACTTTTTCCTGACTGGTAAGTGCTCTTAATACAATAGACGTGAACAAACAAAGAAGCCCCATGGTCTGCAGTTGGGTCTCGTATTCCAGAGCAGGGATCACAGCAGCATGTCTGCTTTAAATACATACAATGTCAAGATGTATTTTGTGGTTGTGACTACAAACGGAGAAATGAGGAACATAATTTGGACAAATCAATGATCAATTCTAACGAAGTGCTGAAAAACCTGTGATGAGGTGCATGTAATGAGGGTGTGCATGTACAGAAGATGCAAAAGACAAAAGTCCATTTAGCTGAAATTTCATTGCAACAACTCAAAATGGTACTCAGAAGTGTGTATGGCCCCCACGTGCTTGTATACCTAACAACGTAAGGGCATGCTTGTAATAAGACGATGGATAGTGTTCTGGGGTATTTCCTTCCAGATCTGGACCAGGGCATCACTGAGCTTCTGGACAGACTGAGGTGCAACCTGGCAGCGTCGGATGGACCAAACAATGTCCCATAGGTGTTCTATTGGATTTAGGTCAGGTGAGTGTGGGGGCCATTCAATGTATCAATTCCTTCATCCTCCAGGAACTGCCTGCATACTCTTGCTACATGAGGCTGGGCATTGTCACCAATGCACCAGGAGGAAGTAGGGTCATGCACCAGTAGGGTCTAACAGTGGGTCCAAGGATTTCATCCCGATACCTAATGGCAGTCAGGGTGCCATTGTCTAGCCTTTAGAGGTCTGTGCATCCCTCCATGGATATGCCTCCCCAGACTGTCACTAACCCACCACCAAACCGGTCATGCTGAACAATGTTACAGGCAGCATAATGTTTTCCACAGCTTCTCCAGGCCCTTTCACATCTGTCACGTGTGCTCAGGGTGAACCTGCTCTCATCTGTGAAAAGCACAGGGCACCAGTGGTGGACCTTCCAATTCTGGTGTTCAATGACAAATGCCAATCAAACTGCATGGTGCTGGGCAGTGAGCACAGGGTCCACTAGAGGACATTGGGCCCTCAGGCCACCCTCATGAAGTCCCTTTCTGATCGTTTGGTCAGAGACCTGCTGGAGGTCATTTTGTAGGGCTCTGGCAGTGCTCATCCTGTTCCTCCTTGCACAAAAGAGCAGATAGGAGTGCATCATTAAAATGCATCCACAACTGAAAAAATGATTTAGCACTTTGATTTAACAGCTCAATTAATTGATCAATTAATTAAAACATTCGAGGCACTAGCCAATCAAATCAATTTTTGCTTAGTACCTCTTAATCTTGCTGGTATAAAATACTGTAACAATACATGGACTGTAGTCCATGCGTCCTCTCTGTGACATGGTAAAACAGCAAAGTCCGACGTGTTCTAGTCTGTGCAGCAACCTCGGGAGTTCGGCAGCCGCTGAACAATCACACGGGTCGTGGCACCTGTGTAACTGTATGCTTCTGTGGTCTGTGTTGTGTTAAAAAAAATTTGTGAAGAATGACAGGAGGATGGCGGATTGGATCTGCATAGAGAATGTATTTTTGTATACAAAGATTGTCATGACAGCTCCAGCCCACACATCAGTAACACTCTTCCATTCGGAAGAGAGGGGAGGAAAAAAAGAAAAGTAACTCTGTACACAAACTTATACAGAGCAGTGTGTGAAATGCAACTATATTTATGTTAGAACAGCTTAGAAACACAAAAATATGGTTGTCAATGCATACCTGCAAAGAGAATGTATTTTTATATACAAAGATTGTCACGACAGTTTCAGCTCACACATCAGTAACATTGTCAACAAAAATAACATTCCAAAGTACACCAATCCACATCAATGAAACAGGTATGTTAAGAATATTTGACCTTGCATCTGTAAATAACAAAAAATAAATAAATAAAAACAACTTAAAACATTGTGTATTTGTGTGTGTGAATTATTTTAAACTAATGCTAGCTATTAATCTGTAGGATGGGACACAGTGTAACGCCTCCGTAACGCGGAGGGTCAAAAACCAGAAAGCACACACTCGAAAAACCAAAGCCAAAAAACAAAGTCCAAAACTCGTAGTCAGAAAGGGAAAACGGGAAAGGTCATACACGAAGGAACTAGAACTCACAGAAAGAAAGGCTTGGCACGGACCGCTATGGGAAACAATGCTTCGCAATGAGGCTGAGGTGGCGCGCTGCTTAAATATGCCTCAGTACCGGAAGTGGCCAGAGATAGTGAATATTCGGGCGAGGGCTCCCTCTGGTGTTCCGGCCCAGACTGTTGTGTGACAGAACCCCCCCGTCTAGGGACACCGTTCGTCGTCGTGGGCGCCCCCTCGGGCGAGGGGCCGGTCTGTGGGGAAAGGTCAGGTGAAATTCTTCAATGAGTGCAGGATCCAGGATGTCCTGCCTATTGACCCAGCAGCGCTCCTCTGGACCGTACCCCTCCCAGTCCACCAAGTATTGGAGGCGGCCACCTTGTCGACACGAGTTGAGAATGGCGCAAACACGATAGGCGAGGGAGCCATCGATGTCCAGGGGAGGAGGTGGTTCATGGGTATCGGAGCTCGCGGTTTGAGGTTCATGATAGGGCTTGAGCAGAGATACGTGAAACGTGGGTGAGATACGATAAGAGGCAGGCAGTTCCAGGCGATATGAGACAGGATTAATCTGACGAACAATCGAAGGGACCGATGAATTTAGGGCTGAGTTTGCGACAGGGTAGTTTGAGTTTCAAATTACGTGTGGATAGCCAAACTCTCTGACCCACCTGGTAGGCTGGGTGAGGCCGACGTCGGCGATTGGCCTGAATTACCTTTCTTCGTACTGCCCTTTGAAGTCGGACATGGGCTCGCTCCCAGATCTCTTGGCTACGTCTAGCCCAGTCGTCCACTGCGGGGACATCGGAGGGTTCTTCGGTCCATGGGAATAAAGGGGGTTGATAGCCTAGTACACATTGGAACGGCGTCAGCCCCGTAGAGGAATGGGTTAAGGAGTTCTGGGCATATTTGGCCCACGGGAGGAACTCACTCCATCTATGTTGCTCCTTGCTGCAGTATACTCACAGGAACCTCCCCAGCTCTTGATTCAGGCGTTCGGCTTGACCATTGGACTGGGGATGATACCCCGAGCTCAGACTGATGTTGATCCTCAATTGCTTACAGAACTCCTGCCATACTCTAGAGGTAAACTGTGGGCCTCGGTCCGATACTATGTCCTCAGGGATGCCAAAATTTTGGAACACGTTATGAAAAATAGCTACGGCGGTTTCCATAGACGTGGGTAAGCCTTTCATAGGGACGAGTTTACACCCCTTGGAGAACCGGTCTATGACGACCATGATCGTGGTGAAGCTCTGCGACTCGGGGAGATCTGTAAGAAAGTCTATAGAGAGGTGCGACCAGGGGCGTCGTGGGACGGGTAGCAGTTCCAACAGGCCCTCAGGCAAATGGCAGTCGGTTCGAGACTGGGCACACACGGGACAGGAACGTACAAACCCCTCAACATCCTGATTTATAGAGGGCCACCAAAAGGTCCGGCGCAGTAGCTGAGTAGTGCGGGGCATACCTGGGTGGCCGGTGCTGGGGCTTTCATGGGTCCACTTAAATCAGTCAGTGACGGAGAGCCGTGGGCACAAACTGCTTGGAGGGTGGACAGTTTGGGGGGGGTGACTCGGAGGTGCAGGCCCGTTCGATCTCACTCATGAAATCCCAATGTATGGGAGCAACCAGTTCAGAGGGCGGAAGGATGGTGTCCGGGTGAACGGAGGGTTCGCAGACTTCATGAATTCTAGAGAGTGCATCTGCTTTTCCATTTTTGGACCCAGGACGATAGGTGACCATGAATTTGAATCGCGAGAAAAACAATGCCCACCTGGCTTGGCGTGAGTTCAGACGCTTGGCTTCCCGTAGATAGGCTAGGTTACGGTGATCTGTGAGGATGAGGAACGGGTGAACTGCCCCCTCCAGCCAATGTCTCCACTCCTCCAGGGCAGCCTTCATGGCTAGCAGTTCCTTGTTACCCACATCATAGTTCATCTCCGGCGGTGTCAGCTTACGAGAGAAGGCGGCGCATGGGTGTAATTTGCCTGACTCCGGCTGGCGTTGAGAGAGCACCGCCCCGATGCCGCTGTTAGAGGCATCCACCTCTACCATAAACGGTAAGTCTGGTCAGGGGTGCCGGAGTATGGGGGCAGACGAGAAGCTTTGCTTGAGCTTACTGAAGGCATTGCTGGCTTGGTCAGTCCATCTGAGTTTACGTGGCTTCCCCTTTAGTAACGAGGTCAAGCGATAAAAGTTAGAAACCCCAGAAATCGCTGTAAGCCTTTAATGTTGGTGGGCTCCGGCCAGGATGTGATCGCTGATACTTTGGACTGATCCATTTCTATTCCCTTGTGAGATATCACATAACCCAGGAACGGTGGAACTCACACTTTTCCAATTTTACAAAGAGGTTGTGGGCTGCTAGACGATGAAGTACGTCACGAACGTGGGAAACGTGTTGCTCATAGTTGGATGAATAAATCAGTATGTCATCTATGTAAGCTATAACATGACTGTGGAGCATGTCTCTGAACACTTCATTTATCATGGATTGAAAAACTGCTGGGGGGTTGGTGAGTCCATATGGCATGACTAAGTACTCGTAGTGTCCATTCGTGGTGTGAAAGGCTGTCTTCCATTCATCTCCTTCTCGTATCCGAATCAGATTGTAGGCACTGCGCAGATTGAGCTTAGTAAATATTTTCGCTCCTTGTAGCTGTTCGAGGGCGGCCGGGACTAAAGGGAGTGGATAGGGGTAAGGCACAGTGATGGCATTCAGACCGCGATAATCAATGCATGGCCGGAGCCCTCCGTCCTTTTTTTCCACAAAGAAGAAACCCACAGCTGCCGGCGATGTAGAGGGTCGGATATATCCGGCCGCGAAGGCCTCTTCGATGTAGTCCTCCATGGCCTTTTTTTCAGGGATGGAAAGAGGGTAGATTCGACTCTTGGGTGGTGTGGTGTTAGGCAGGAGATCTATGGTACAATCCCATGGTCTGTGTGGTGGGAGCCTGGTTGCGTTCTCTTTACTGAAAACCTGAGGGAGCGATATGAGATTGGTTGAACCTGGGCTTTCTATGGACGTAGCAAGGCATGGATGAGGAGTGCATTCCTGAAAGCAGTTTTTGATACAGGAATGGGCCCACCTACGGATGTCACTGTTCTTCCAGGAGATATCGGGGTCATGAAGCTGCAGCCAGGGGAAGCCCAGTACTACGGGGTTAGATGGGGAAGAGATGACAAAGAATGATAATCGCTCACGATGGAATAACCCGAGTTGGAAGTCTATGGGTTGTGTGTGATGAGAAATGAGGCCCCCTCCAATGGGTTGGTCGTTAATGGCGGTCACACGGAGTGGGGGCACGCATGGGACAGTGGGGATGTGAAGGTCGTACACCAGATTAGCGTCTATGAGGTTAACCGCCGAGCCCGAGTCAATCAGCGCTGTGACACAGAATTTTGAATTAGCAAAGAGTAAGAAAGCAGGAAGAGAAACTTTGGATAAATGCTCAATTGTCTCTACCTGGGACATAGCTGGCTTCTCAGGACATCGAAGCACACAGTGGCCTGGTTTGCCGCAGTAAAAGCATAGATAGAGCTTAGTGCACCGCTCGCGCTCAGTCTCTGTAACATGAGCCCTCCCTAGTTGCATGGGCTCGGGTAGATCCTCTGTGGGTTGCTGGACATCCATCATGCGACGTGGCATGGCACGTGAACTGGTGGCTGCAGGTCGGTGTTGACGGCGCAGGTTGTCTAGACGAATGGCGGTGGAGATGTATTGGAATAGCATCATGCTGGTGTCGCAGCAGGCCATTTACGCTTGTAATTCTGGGTCGAGTCCCTCGCGGAACACTGCCATGAGAGCTGTCGCATTCCATCCAGACCGAGCGGCCAACATGCGGAATTTAATGGCGTAATCCGCGGCCGCGTCCCTCCCTTGGCACAACTCCAGCAAATGTACAGACACATCCTTGCCTCCCGCTGGGTATTCAAACACTTCCTTGATCAAGTTCGTGAAATAATCCGCAGACACTTTGACTTGGGGGTCTGAGTCCCAAACCGCTGCAGCCCAATCTAGCGCTCTTCCGGTTAGCAGAGATAATATGAATGCGCACCTGGTTCTCTCGTCGCTGTATGCCTCAGGCTGATGAGCGAAATAGTTATCGCATTGACGAAGAAAACCGCTGCAGCGATCGGCGGATCCATCGAACTTTTCGGGTAAAGCAAAACGAGGAAGTTCGCTGCATACGTGGAATGCCGACGCCGCGGTGGCTGTTTGTTCTCGCGGCTGTTGCTGAAGTTGTTGATTTGCGGCTTTCAGCGAGTCAACCTCTTCCTGATAAGCGCGAAGGAGGACTCGTTGTCGCCATAATGCCGCTCGCATCTCTGCTGGACTCATTTCTGGCGAAGCATTCTGTAACGCCTCGTCAGGCATGGGAGTGTTAGAGTCCATGTGCAGAGTAGTAAAGGATGGTAGGCAGAAATCGTGGTCGGGAAAACAAGGGCGGAGGGTCAAAAACCAGAAAGCACACACTCGAAAAACCAAAGCCAAAAAACACAAAGTCCAAAACTCGTAGTCAGAAAGGGAAAACGGGAAAGGTCATACACGAAGGAACTAGAACTCGCAGAAAGAAAGGCTTGGCACGGACCGCTATGGGAAACAATGCTTCGCAATGAGGCTGAGGTGGCGCGCTGCTTAAATATGCCTCAGTACCGGAAGTGGCCAGAGATAGTTAATATTCAGGCAAGGGCTCCCTCTGGTGTTCCGGCCCAGACTGTTGTGCGACACACAGCATACCTCTTCCTTTCAGGAGAGAGGAGGAAAAGACCGCTAAATGAACAATACAGCAGGTGTGACTGCCTGAACTGAACCACTTTGTTGTTAAATTGGGATGGGACAAGGGGGGGGGTCTTACAGACCCTTTCTAATGTGCTTTTTACAAACACTGATTTAAACAATTACAGAAAAGTGAATGCATATAAACAGGAAAATCTAGTGAAATTTTAACCTTGTTACACTGGCTCTCTGTTATTCCTCTCAGTAACTCATCCAACTGGTCAGAGTCTTTATTTGCAGGTCCTCCACCATATTCTTCCAACACCTGTATTAATTAACTACTACTATTAAAGTGATTTTAAAAAATAAATAAATAAAAGTCAAGTATTAAAGCTGATGATTCTTACTTGAAGTTGTTGTATTGTTTTTGTAGATGTCTTTATTTGCATTAATTATTATTATATCATCACTCTTCTCACTGTGTTTCTGTAAATAATCAGTGCAATATTTTGTGAATATCAATCTTTTTAAATCACTGAAAAATACTTAATTGCTTCTTAATAACCTGTCTGTACTGTATCCCAGTCACATGTTTACATCTTTCTGAACCATTCACAGCATTTGGGTCAATGGCACATCTGTATAACACTGTTTATTACAGTTTATTTTGTACTTTATCATTACTCTGGCTTCAACTTCTTTTTATTACTAGTACTGCTCTTGTTTATATAGTCTATATTTTTTAAACTGTATTTTTATTATTTTTATTATTATTATTATGACCTTCATGCTGCTCACATGCCTTGCCCCTCGGGGACAAAGTTTTTTGAATTTAATTTAATTTAATTGAAATTAAATCCATGACGATTAGATTTCCAGGCATCCCTTTTCTTTGACTCCACAGCTGACGTGTGCAGTTTATCTTCAATAACAGGATGTCTTGAAACTATTTGCTTTAAAAGACTTCTCACGCTCAGTAAAGTTCTTTGAACGCACTCTCTTGTCAGCTGCTGTTATTTGCTTCTCAGTCGTATACAATCTTAAACTTTTCTTGGTTCATTCCATGTTTTATTAACCTACTTTATTTGAATTCAGGACTCCATAGTCCAGGTTTTAGTAATCTGTACTTAATCTGTTTCAGAAGGCCATGATTAACTATTCCACATTAACTCCTACTCTTGGATTAATTTAAACCCTGTCCAGGAAACTGCCCTTATATTGTTGGATGGAATTAGAATGAACACAGATGCTGTGGGGGGTAGAAACAGGTCAGGTTTTTTTTTACTTTTAAAGCCTAAAACAATAACCAGTGGTTAAATGTAGACTCAATTCAATTTTATTTGTATAGCACTTTTAACAATAAACATTGTTTCAAAGCAGCTTTACAGAAGTATAGAATCTATCTAATTATCTAGAAACATAGAGAAAAAAAATTATAATGTTTAAATTAAAGGATCTGCTGTGGTTCTGGATAATGTGAAAATGTTGAGCAGTAAAGAACCATGGTGTGATTACTGACTTTAGTATCTCAGAGAGACCATCGAGAGCATCCTGAGCAGCTGCATCACTGCCTGGTTTGGGAACTGCACCATCTTGGATCACAAGACCCTTCAGCAGATAGTGAGGACAGCTGAGAAGTGTCTCTCTCCCCTCTATCATGGACACTTACACTGCACGCTGCATCCGCAACGCAAACAGCATTCACACACACTCTTTCACCTGTCTGGACACACACACACAAACATATTGTTCACAACTTATTGCACTACCTCAAACCCTGTTATTATTTGATTACGCTGCTATGTTTATATTTATGCCTATTTCTGTTTGCACTACCTCAACCGCTGCTACTCTGTACATCATTTCTTTTTATTCCATTTCATTTTTTACATTTCATTACACGTTCTTTTTCGGCGGCAAGTGTCCTGTTTTTGTGTTGTCTTTTTGTACTTACTGTTTTTGCACTGTATTGTCTTTGCACTGTTTGCACCTAGTTGCACACTTTGCACTTTATGTGGCTAGGACAAAAACGTTGGTCCTAGCTCCGTGTTGTTTTTTTCGTATTTGATCTTTATGTTGTATGTTTATGTAGCACCAGGTCCTGGAGAAACGTTGTTTCATTTCACTATGTACTGTGTCAGATAAAGCCTCTTGAATCATCTGAATCTCAGTTAGATAATATTTTTAGGAGAGCCCTTTTAATCTCAGAAATATTATTTAGCTTAAAATATGAGGCCACATGATAAGAAATGCTGCAGCCAGAGTCCTCAGGAGAAACAGACAATATGTGCTAAAATCAAAGTCAAGTAATTTGCTATTAGTAGTAGTAGTAATGGTGTTGTCATTGTTATTAATCAATAATTGACATTTTATTTATGTTTGGTTTTTAGAACTCTTTTTTTTGTTTATTACCCAACAGTTTATGCACTAAATTAGTATCAGAATTCAGCACAAATTTAGATATTCCTGAACTATTGTTGGTGCTAAAGCAGCACAATAAACATTTATAAATTAAATAAAATAAATCATGTTTATGATATGATTTTATGACAATATCAGTCTACATAATTCACTCATACCAAAAACTCATGCTGCTTTAAACTTTATTCTTGATTTAAGAAATCAGTGTACTGCATTTTCCAACATCAGGCTAAAAATATGCAGATCAGACTGATATCACTCGTGTATATCAGGCAGTATAAAGAGTTCAGCTCTTTGCAACTCTGGTGGTTTTGATTGATCAGGGGACTGCCAAACCAGCAGGTTAACAAGCTCATTATTTCCAACATACACCTTGGGGGAGAAGATATAGAATATTAAATACACCAAGAAAATGCTTTTTCACATATTTTGAGTATTATTTAAAGTCTCTGTCTGTCTCCACAAACACACACACACAGACACCAAACACCAGAAAGGTTCTGAAGTGGGGAGAGGGATGCTTCCATGGATGTTTTCCCAGTCTGCCCATCCAGCATCCCAGCTCTCCTGCAATACCTCTCCAGTCCACCGCCATAGAGAGTCCCCATCTGGAACAATGCCCGTCCATTCCTCCTCAATATTCTGACTTCCAGAATGTGTTCTGTCCACACCAGATGTCCAAACTACCTCCTCATCGACCATGGGACTGTGCCATCAATCTCCAGTGCCCAAGGGCAAGATCTACTCTCTGTCCCAACTGTAACATCAAGCCATGGAGGAGTATATTCAGGAAGCACTGAAGCAGGGTTACATACATCCATCCAAGTCCCCGGCTGCCTCTAGTTTCTTTTTCGTGGCCAAGAAGGATGGAGGCCTCCGCCCCTGCATCGACTATCGTGCTTTTAACCAGGTCACTATAAAATATCATTATCTCCTTCCACTCATCCTGGCCACCCTGGAACAACTTAGACGGGCCCGGATCTTCTCCAAACTAGACCTCCACAGCGCCTACAACCTGATCCGGCTCCGGGAAGGAGATGAGTGGAAGACAGCGTTTGTGACCCTTACTGGCCACTACAAATATCTCGTAAGGCTGTAAGGCCTGGTTAACGCACCATCAGTCTTCCAAGGGTACATGAACGAGCTGTTCTGGGAGTACCTCCACCAATTCGTCCTAGTCTACATAGATGACATTCTAGTGTACTAATGGAACTAAGCCGAGCACATTCATCATGTCAGAACCGTCCCCCAGAAACTCCAGCAAGACTGCCTCTTCCTGAAGGCCGAAAAGTGCTCCTTCCATCTACAATCCACCAATTTCTTAGGCTATGTAATCAGCCCCACCTGCATCAAGATGGAAGCCATCACCACCTGGCCGGTTCCCACTACCATGAAGGAACTACAAAGGTTCCTCAGCTTTGCCAATTTCTACAGGAGATTCATCAAAGGTTATAGTTCTGTTGTTGCCCCCCTCACAAATCTCCTTAGAAAGGGACCCAAAACTCTCCAGTGGGTTCCAGAAGCTGACCAAGCCTTTGAGCTCCTCAAACAACTCTTCACCTTGGCACCCCTCCTGACGCATCCCGATCCCGAACTCCCCTTCATCGTGGAGGTAGATGCATCCATCACTGGAGTGGGGGTGGTTCTGTTTCAAGAGCATGGTAGCCCAGCTCGACTTCACCCATGTGCCTACTTTTCCAAGAAACTCTCCTCCTGTGAACAAAACTATGATGTAGGGAACAGAGAGTTGCTGGCCATTAAGTTAGCCTTGGAGTAGTGGAGACACTGGCTGGAGGGAGCACGTCACCCATTCACAGTCATCACTGACCACAGGAACCTCCAATACCTTCGTGATGCTAAACGGCTAAACGGTCTCCCCACAGCCTTCGAGACTGCAGAAAATCTGTTCCAGCACCTCCTCCGAAATTTCGGAATCCCAGAGGACATCATCTCGGACAGAGGACCCCAGTTCATGTCCCGAGTCTGGAGGGCCTTCTTCCACTGCCTAGGTGTGACAGTCAGCCTGACCTCTGGATATCACCCCCAGTCCAATGGTCAAATGGAACGCAAGATACAAGTCAGTAGATACAGTACTTGCGTACCTTCTGCCACAACCAGCAAAACTCCTGGCACCATTTCCTTTTATGGGCTGAGTATGCACAGAACTCCCTTTGCCAAACTACCACCGGTCTCACCCCCTTCCAGTGCATACTCGGGTACCAACCACCACTGTTCCCCTAGTCAGAAGAGCCTTCCACAGTGCCCTCTGTCCAACTTGCAGGAAAGCAAGAGAGTCTGGAATTCAGCCCATCAGAGGTTGCAGCAGGCCTTAAGATGCCACAAGCAGCTAGTGGAAGCACGCAGGAGTGACACACCCCAATACCAACCGGGACAGGAGGTTTGGCTCTCCACCAGGGACATCCATCTGTGTCTGCCCTGCAAAATGTTCAGCCCCAGATTCATCACCAAACTGATCAATCCTCTCACCGTAGAACTTCAACTTCCCTCGCACTATAAGATTCACCCCACATTTCATGTGTCACTTCTTAAACCTTTTGTCTCACCTGTCTCTCCTTCTTCCTCCACAGAGTCTGGTGCTGCTGCTGATCCCCCTCTCCCTATGGTGGTTGAGGACACCTCTGTGTCAAGGAGATCCTGAGATCACGGCGTTGTGGTGGCCATCTCGAATACCTTGTTGACTGGGAGGGGTATGGTCTGGAGGAAGTCGTGGGTCCCCCTTGGCGACATCTTGGATCCCAACCTCCTCACGGACTTCCACACCCATCACCCAGAATGCCCCGCTCCACGTAGCAGAGGCCGTCCACCGCAGCACCGAGAGTTTTGGTCCTCAGGAGTGGACCGTGGAGCAGGGGGTGCTGTCACTCCACTCCTCACCAGCGCACTCACTCGCCTGAGTTTTAAATAAGCTCACCTGCTCCTTGTTTCCAGAGCATGCTCACTCCCCTATTCAAACCTCACGTTTCCACTCTTTCTTTGTCTGGCCTCACACGTAGTTGCCGACTCGCTACCCCTCGCTCTAAGCATAAGACTAAAGTTTTGCCCTCTCATTATTTCCACTACTATTCACAGTATTTCACTTCTCCAGCTCCACTTACCTCATTCCCCAAAGTGGATTTCTCCTGGTTCCTTCTGCCTCCATTCTCCAGTTGCCATTGCATGCTGGGCTGAGTATTCCTCTCCTTCATCTTACTACCCGTATTCTGGTTTGCTCAATAAACATACCCTATTCGGGGTTCAAACTCCCTGTTTGTTCCTGCCTGGTATTTGTGACACACACACACACACACACACACACACACACACCCCTTGATTATGTATTTTTTTCCCCACATTATGGTCAAATTTGTACACCAGAGGTGAGTACACAGGAAACCTGCAGCAAAGTTTCAGTTTTATACAATTATACAGTTTTTCTTTACACTTTACACTAATTTCTTTACACTTTACGCTAATTACTGGTCATTTTACTCCATAAGGTTCAACAGAACAGTGAATCCCATCATTATCTTCACTAAATAAACACCAAATCTTAACATCATTAATGAAACAAATTATCATTCACCGCTTTTGGGGTCTCCTTCACATCTTGGAATAGTCTTTTTGTCTAACCCTAGACATGATGTTTCAGAAGATTCCTGCAATGAGAATATTTCAGCAGATAGTCAGAGAGACTCGTATTAGAGTCAGTGAAAAAAGTCAACATATTTATACTCTCAATCATTTAGGATGATGAAATTTCTTTGGAAACACAAACACACACAGTAAGTAAAAATTAAATAAGCAGGACATGAATTAAAGAGTTATGTAAGCCCAAGTGTGTATCAATTTTCTGAGGAAACAACATCAACAGCAACATCAGAACTTTCAATTTATTTTAAAAAAATTTAACCTTAGATTATTTGTTCATTGAACTAAAATCAGCTTTTCAAAATGACACATCAAAGTCTCACCATTTCACATGCAATTCACACATTACATAATTTCATTATGATCATCTAACTGATCAAAACAATAAGTAACTTAAGTTGCATTAATCTCAATCTCAAGTTTTATGGAAATTGAAAAAAATATTCCATGTTTAAATCAAGAAAGTTTCATGATAAGATCCATTATTGTTATTAAAACATGATCGAATTGGACTACAATAAAGATAAGATAAAGAAAGTCTTTATTGTCATTATAGTGATACAACAAAATTTGGTTGGTAGCACTCAGACACCAGGAGCAAAAGGAAGTGTAAAATTTACATTATAAAAATATACAAACAGGTGTTAATGAGGGTGGGGAAGTATTGCAAAGATCATAATGACAGCAGTACAGTTCTGGGTGTAAAGCATTTAGTGCGTTAGCAGCAAGTGTCAGCAGGTGGAGAGGAAGGCGTAGGGGGTAGCAGCTTAACTATTAGCTGTTATAAGTGTGTGTGTGTGTGTGTGTGTGTGTGTGGGGGGGGGGGGTGATCCAGGTTAGCATAGACTGTGTCTAGATTGGGAAGCTTGGTTCCTACAATCCTCTGTGCAGTCTTGACTACCCAAGCCAGTTCTCTTTGGTGCAGCTGGTGTACCAAAAAGAGCTTTTGTAGAGCTTTCTTCACTAAGTAAGTGGTGTTAATGGTCCATGTTAAGTCTTTTGTTATGTTCAGACCCAGGAATTTGATGTCATTAACCCTTTCAACCTCTGCACCATTTATGTGTGTGAAGAGGGTGAAAAGGGCTGGGATGAGGACACAGCCCTGTGGTGCTCCTGTGTTCAGGGTGATAATGGTTGATGTTCAGGTTCTCACCCTGACATTCTGTGGTCTGTTTGTCAGAAAGTCCAGAATCCATGAGCAGAGTGTGGTGGTTAATCCCAGATTGTTAAGTTTGTGCACCAGTTTGTGGGGAACTATTGTATTAAATTCTGAACTGAAGTCAACAAATAACATCCTATGTATGTGTATGGGATGCTCCAGGTGGGGCAGGATTGTGTGGAGTGCAGTTGAGATTGCATCCTCTGTTGATCTGTTCTCCCGGTTGTCAAACCGGTGGCTGTCAAGATCAGTAGGGATGCTGGCCTTGATGTGTGGGAGAACCAGCTTCTCAAAGCACTTCATGATAATTGGTGTCAGGGCGACTGGACGATAGTCATTGAGACACTTGACCTGTTGTTTCTTGGGCACAGGGACAATGGTGGTGGATTTGAGGCATGTGGGGACTACAGCCTGATGCAGGGACAGGTTGAATATATTGGTAAACACCCCTGAGCTCCGTCAAGCTGACCTACAATTTCAGCTAAGTTTCCTAGTTTTTTATCCTAGATCATAACTTTTTATAACATCTTCACTAGTTGATAGTGCCACAACATTCTCATCCCAAACGCTTTTTATATCACTAGTTTTATTTGTTTTCCGGAACACCCGCTTACAGCTGGTTAGCCCACTAGCCCACTAACCCACTAGCCCAGCTATCTCGAGTCTGTTTAGATTTTACATTTTGACCAATTATCGTTATTCTACTTCATTTTAACACTATGTTGGTTGTGGGTTTGCCTTTGAGTGCAGGTGAGGATTCCTTCGAGCTGCACTCGGTGGATGTGGAGCTGGAGGCCATGGAGAAGCAGATCCGCGACCTTCAGGTGAAGATAGCCCAGCCGAGACAGCGGAGAGCTACGCTGGAATCATCCCAGGCTGACGCTCACCTGTCCCAGGTAAATCTGCGGCGTGATACGGTCACTCCCACAACCTCAACACCGCGTGTTTCTCTGCCCAGGCCCAGCAAGGAGGCAGTCTGCCCAGGTTTTGTTCATTCTGGAGCCTGGATGCAGCAGCAGCGGAAGACATGCACCTTGCCCCGGCTGAGGACCTCTCCCCCTCCGCCGCCACCTGTCTTTGAGATCTCGACCCGCAACCGCTTCACTCCCCTTCGCGAGACGGTGCACGACATGGTGATCATCGGAGCCTCCATCGTCCGGTATGTCCGTGCTACTGCGGCTAAAGGTAAGGTGTGCACTCATTGTTTTTCCTGGTGCTCGTGTTGAAGTCACCGCACAGGTACCCGTGATCCTCACCAAGAACATCGGAGCTATGGTCGTTCATGCCAGCATGGAGGACATCAGGCTGAGGCAGACGGAGATCCTGAAAAAGGACTTCAAGAACCTGGTGGAGAATGTTCGCACCACATCGCCCCTGACAAGGATCATCGTGTCAGGACCACTTCCCACATTCCAGCGAGGAATCGAAAAGTTCAGTAGGCTTTTCGCATTTAATGAATGGTTACAGTCTTGGTGTCAAGAACAGAATATACCATTTGATGATAATTGGAATGTTTTCTGGGAGTGTCCTAGGCTCTACCATTACAATGGCCTGCACCCAAGCAGAGCTGGAGCAGCAGTCCTCTCGGACAACATATCCAGGACACTGCGCACCATCTGACTGGTAAGTCATTCCTCAGATTATATCTATAATAGCTTTTCAAGTCACCAGACTAATACAAGTTCACACATAGCTTGTCCTATAGAAACTGTGTCTGTTCCCCGATTAGTGAGATTAAAAGATAAATTTGTTAATAACTCTTGAAATAATCTTATCACAATTAATCCTGAAAAACACCAAATAGGTAAAGAAAAACAATTTCTTAAATTTGGGCTTCTTAACATTAGATCCCTTGCACCAAAAGCACTTATTATTAGTGAAATGATCTCAGATTATAGTTTCGACGCACTCCGTCTTACTGAAACCTGGCTTAGACCAAATGAATACATTGGCCTAAATGAGTCTACTCTGTCAGGATATTCCTATAAGCATGAGCCCCGTCAGACAGGTCGTGGAGGTGGTGTTGCAACGATCTATAATAATTCTCTTACCGTTACTCAGAAAACAGGACCCAGGTTTAACTCATTTGAAGTGCTTGTCCTTAATGTTGCACTCTCAGACAGGCATAAAAAAAAATCCCTAATATATCTTGCTCTGGCCACCATGTATAGACCCCCGGGGCCCTACAGTGTTTTTCTTAATGAGTTTTCACATTTACTCTCAGATCTTTGGATCAGTTTTGACAGTGTTAATTGTAGGAGACTTTAACATTCATGTAGACGATGCTAATGATGCGTTAGGACTCGCATTTATAGATTTACTAAATTCCTTAGGGGTTAAACAAAACATTAATAGACCAACTCATCGTTTTAATCATACACTAGACTTAGTTATATCACATGGGACTGATGTTTCCGATATATAACTGTTCTACCTCAAAGTGATGACATCACAGACCATCACCTCTTAGTGTACACTCTACCTGTAGAACATATTAGACACGTCTCTCCACGTTATAAACTTGGTAGAACTATAACTCCGACCACTAAAGACAGATTTACAAACAATCTGCCAGATCTGTCTCAACTTCTTACTAGCCCCCAAAATGCAGACGCACTAGATAAAGTAACCAACAGCATAGGCAATATTTTGTTGCCCCCATCTGACTAAAAAAGGTCAGAGAAAACACCTGCACCATGGTACAATAGTCATACTCACCCTCAAGAGAGCAACCCGTAACCTCGAGCGAAAGTGGAGAAAAACCAAATTAGAAGTTTTTAGAATTGCGTATAAACACAGTCTGGCCAACAATAGACAGGCTCTAAAAGCTGCTAGGGCTGAGCATCTGAGCAATCTGATTGAAATAAACCAGAACAATACCAGATTCTTATTTAGTACAGTGGCTAGACTAACAAAGCATCAGATTTCTGGAAAGAGTATTTCAGCACAGTTTAGTATTGAGGACTTTATGAATTTCTTCACTAAAAAAATTCATAGTATCAGGAACAAAATATTGGATGTTCAACCATTGACGGCATCCGGTGATCCAAACCAGCCTATAGCTCCACACTTAAAGCTACAATGCTTTACCAGCATAGAGCAGGAAGAGCTAGTTAAACTCATCACCATGGCTAAACCAACGTGTTTGCTAGATCCAATTCCAACTAGATGGCTGAAAGAAGCGATACATGCAGCTGGAGAGCCTCTTCTTAATATTATTAACTCTTTGTTATTTCTAGGTCATGTCCCAAAATCTCTTAAGTTAGCAGTTATTAAGAAACCTAAACTAGACCCTGATGTAATATCAAATTACAGACCGATTTCAAACTTTCCGTTTATATCTAAAATATTACAAAAAGTGGTGTCAGATCAATTATGCTCCTTCCTACAGGAAAACAATATCCTTGAAGAATTTCAGTCAGCCCCATCATAGTACAGAAACTGCACTAGTTAAAATAACAAATGACTTGCTTTTAGCTTCGGACCAAGGCTGCATCTCCATTTTAGTCCTGCATTCGACATTATAGATCATAATATTCTCATAGATCACTTACAAAATCACACATATGCAAGGAGAGGCATTAAAATGGTTTAGATCCTACCTCTCTGATCAATACCACTTTGTAGGTTTAAATGGAGAACTGTCCAGTGTAGTGCCAATGAAATACGGGGTCCCACAAGGGTCAGGTTTAGGACCTCTGCTTTTCTCAGTATACATGCTTCCATTGGGTGACATCATTAGAAGCCATGGGATTAGTTTCCATTGTTATGCTGATGATACCCAGTTATATATTTCATCAAAACCAGATGAAATATCTAATTTGTCTAGACTAACTGAGTGTGTTAAAGATATTAGAGATTAGATGACCGATAATTTCCTATTATTAAATTCTGACAAGACAGTTATTACTTATTGGCCCAAAAACCAGTACACAGAAGCTCTCACAATTCAGCTTGCATCTAGAAGGATGTACTGTTACTACTAGCTCAACAGTGAAAGACCTGGGTGTAATATTGGACAGCAATTTATCCTTTGAAAACCATATTTCCAATATCACAAAAACAGCCTTCTTCCATCTTAGAAATATTGCCAAGCTTAGGAACATTTTATCTGTATCTGATGCAGAAAAACTAGTTCATGCATTCATGACCTCCAGACTGGACTACTATAATGCATTACTAGGTGTTTGTCCTGCATCTTCAATAAACAAGCTACAGTTAGTCCAGAATGCAGCTGCCAGAGTTCTTACCAGATCAAGAAAATTTGATCATAACACCCCAATATTATCATCCCTGCACTGGCTACCTGTGAAGTTTAGAATTGACTATAAATTAGCTCTACTCATATACAAGGCTCTAATTGGTTTAGCTCCCACCTATCTCTCCAGTCTTCTAACACGTTACAATCCACCACGCTCTTTAAGATCGCAAAATTCCGGACTTCTAGTAGTTCCCAGAATATCAAAGTCCACAAAAGGGGGTAGAGTGTTTTCATATTTAGCTCCAAAACTTTGGAATAGTCTTCCTGACTGTTCAGGGCTCAGACACAGTCTCCTAGTTTAAATGTAGACTAAAGACTTATCTCTTCAGCCTGGCATACATCTAACACTTTCCATAACCTTGTACTCCAGTACATCTGATTAAATGCACATTATCATCTAGTACTGCTAATATTATGAACATCAGCTACGCTAATGCTGTTCCATTGTTTCCCTTCTACCCATCCCGAGACATAAAGAGACTGTGCTGGCTTCAGTGGCATCCGGAGATGGACCAGCTCCAGCCGGATTCTGCTTGTGAGGATTGGGATATTCAAGCAGCGCCATGGACAACAACCTCCTTATTGATTTACGTAACACTATTCACATGCTGTATCTGCATCACACAATTGTCATCCAAATGAGGATGGGTTCCCTTTTGAGTCTGGTTCCTCTCAAAGTTTCTTCCTCTTACCATCTAAGGGAGTTTTTCCTTGCCACAGTCGCCTCAGGCTTGCTCACTTGGGATAACATCTAGGACTGTCTGTCTGTCTGTTTGTTTGTTTATATGTTTGTTGTCTTATGTCATTTCTCATGTAAAGCTGCTTTGAGACAATGCTCTTTGTTAAAAGCGCTATACAAATAAAATTGAATTGAATTGAATTGCTAGTTGGTCAGCACATGACTTCAGTGTGCAGCTTGGCACCCTGTCTGGACCTGCTGCTTTGGTGATGATCTTTTTCAGAGTGGATCTCACCTGGTGGCTCTCAAGGACGAGTACTGGCTCATCTCTGGGCAGTGGTGCTGTCTAAGATTCCACCTGACTGGTCTGATAATCAAAGCATGCAAAAAACTCATCCAGGGAATCATCAGGAAGTGTGGTGTCATGGCTGGTCAGTGGGGTGCTGCTCTTATAGTCCGTTATGCTTTGATACCCCTCCACATGCTGCAGGGATTGTTGTTTACGAAGTGGCCCTCGAGCTGCTGCTGACATCTCAGCTTGGCTTCTTTGATGCCCTTTTTCACGTTTCTTCAGATTCTTCTAGGTTGAACATCCATTATTTTGTTACTGATACTTTCCATTTTTTCAGTGAAGTTCATAAAGTCCTCACTACTAAACTGTGATGGAATACTTTCTCCAGATAACTGAGATTTTGTTAGTCTAGCCACTGTACTAAAAAGAGTATGGGATTGTTCTGGTTTATTGCCATCAGTTTGCTCAGATGCTCAGCCCTAGCAGCTTTTAGAGCCTGTCTATAGTTGGACAAACTGTCTTTATATGCAATTATAAAAACTTCTAATTCAGTTTTTCTCCACTTTGGCTTGAGGTTATGGGTTGCTCTCTTGAGGGTGCGAGTATGACTATTGTACCATGGTGCACGTGTATTCTCTGACCCTTTATAATCGGATGTGGGCAACAGTGTCTAGTGTGCTCATGAAAATAGTGCCTATGCTGTTAGTTACTTCATCTAAATCATCTGCATTTAGGAGTCTAGTAAGAAGATACAGATCCAGCAGATTACTTGTGAATCTGTCTTTAGTGGTCGGATTAATATTTCTACCAAATCGATAATGTGGGGAGACACAGCTAATTTGTTCTACAGTTAGAGTATACACTACAAGGTGATGGTCTGTGATATCTTCGCTTTGGAATAGGATATCTATATCAGTGACATCTGCTCCATGTAATATAATTAAATCTAGCGTATTATTAAAATGATGAGTTGGTCTATTAATGTTTTGTTTAACCCCAAAGGAATTTAGTAAATCCAAAAATGCAAGTCCTAAAGAGTCATTAGCATCATCTACATAAAGTCTCCTACAATCAACACTGTCAAAATTAATCAATAAATCTGACAGTAGATGTGCAAATTCTTTAAGAAAATTAAAAGTAGGGCCCCAGGGGTCTATACATGGTGGTCAGAGCAAGATATAGCAGGGATTTATTATGTATGTCAGTGAGTGCAACATTAAGGATAAGCACTTTGAATTAGTTAAATCTGGGTCCTGTTTTCTGAGTAACGGTAAGAAAATAGTTATAGATGACCAGTCTGATGGGGCTCATGCTTAGAGAAATATCCTGATGGAGTAGACTCATTCAGACCAATGTAGTAATTTGGTCTAAGCCAGGTTTCGGTAAGGCAGAGTGCGTCAAAACAATAATCTGCGTTTCTATAAGACAAGCTATGTGTGCACTAGTATCAGTATGGTGAGTTGAACCATAGTTATTAGAATTGAGATCTGAGGTATGACTTACCAGTCAGATGGTGTGTAGTGTCCTGGAAATGTTGTCCGAGAGGACTGCTGCTCCAACTCTGCTAGGGTGCAGGCCATCAGCACAGTAGAGCCTAGGATGCTCCTAGAAAACATTCCAGTTATCAACATGGGCTAATTTCTGATCTTGACCATGACTGTAACCATTCAATAAAAGCAAATAGCCTACTGAACCTCTCAATTCCTCGCTGGAACCTAGGAAGCGAACCTGACATGATGATCCTCGTCATGGGGCGATGTGCTGCGTACATTCTCGACCAGGCTCCTGAAGTTCTTCTTCAGGATCTCCATCTGCCTCAGCCAGGTGTCATTCGTGCCAGCATGGAGGACCACAGCTCTGATGTTCTCATTTAGGATCGCGGGCACTGTGCAGCGACATCAAGAACACAAGCAACAGGGAAACAGTGAGTGCGCAACTTACCTTTAGCCATGGTACCACGGATGTGCCGAATGATGGTGTCTCTGATGATCACCGCATCGCATTCCATCTCATGAAGGGGAGCAAAGCATTTTCGGGTCGAGATCTCGAAGACAGGTGGCGGTGGAGGGGGAGAGGTCCTTGCCCAGGGCCTGGATTGTGTCTTCCACTGCTGCATACAGGCTCCGTGGTACCCCGGCGCCGGAGTGAGCGAAACCTGGACGGGCTGTGTCCTTGGTGCGATGGACCTGGGCAGAGAAACACACAGTGTTGAGGTTGTGGGAGGATCTGTTTCCCACCACGAATTTACATGGGACAGGTGAGCATCAGTCCGTGATGATTCCAGCGTGGCTTTCTGCTGTCGCAGCTGGGCCAGCTTAACCTGTAGGTCGTGAATCTGCTTCTCCATGGCCTCCATCTCCAAATCCACCTAGTGCAGCTCAAATGTATCCTCACCTGCACGCAAAGGCAGACACAACCAACATGGTGTTTAAGAGCAGTAACAGAGATAATCAGCGTGAGAAACGCAGACAAACTTGTGGCATCTGGCCTAATGAGCTAGCGATGTTAATGAGCTAACCTGCTAGAAGCAGGTGTTATGGTAAACAATTAAAACTAGCGATATAAAGTGTTTCGAGGGAGGATATAGTATACTATCAGCTATATTTTCATCCTTCGTAAGAAGTAAAAAAAGTTATAATATAGGACTGGATTAAGATAAAAAAAAAATAGCAAAATTAAAATCTGCTTGGCAGAGCTCAGAAAAACACATCTGCACCTCATGCGAGAGCCAAAAAACCATCCCATGTAAAGTGAAATGAGTGATATACACCAACATCAACACAGCAAGAACATGGAACTGGCAGGTCTGGAGTTGTCATTAGGAGCCAAGCAGAGAACAGAAAAATTTTATGTGGGTTGCTCATCCGAGTTGACATTATTTAGACTTGGAGACACTGAAGACCAGCTACCCCAAGCTTTGCAGTGGTCTAGGTACAACAAGCATATTCCATCAACATGAAACTAAATGCTATACCATTTCCTTTAAAAACCCCCAGAAGGATTCCACTGCCAATGATGGAGAAGGTCAGAGAAGAGCTCCAGCACATGGAAAAACTAGGTGTCATCAGCCGAGTGGAGGAGCCAACTGACTGGTGTGCTGACTGGCATAGTGGTTGTTCCCAAGAAAGATGGTAAAGTATGTTTGTGTGTTGACCTGACTAGCTTAAACGTATATGTATTCTGTAAAAAGTACATTTTGCCAACAGTAGAGCAGCGTCTTGGAATGCTGGCTAGGGCAAAAGTTTTCAGCAAACTGGATGCCAACATGGGGTTCTGGCAGATTCCACTTACAGAAGAGTCAGCCAAGTACACTACTTTTATCAGTCCCTTTGGCTGATTCTGCTTTAACCGCCTACCATTTGGAATTGCCTCAGCACCCAAACATATTCAATGCATGATGACCAAGGTTACAGAGGGGCTGGATGGTGTAGTCTGCCATATTGATGATGATCTGTTAGTATGGGGACAGGACAAGACAGAACATGACACTAGACTACATTGAATGTGAATGCGGACAAGTACGAAGTCTCACATAAATTTCTGCCAAGGCTGTGAAGGAAATGAAAGAGCCTACAAATGTGAGCAAATTAAGGAGTTCTCTGGGGATGGTCAACCTGCTAGGGAAATTCATACCTCAGTTAGCAGAAAAAGACAAGGCACTCTGTGACATTCTTTCCAAGAAAAACTGTTGGGTCTGGGATGTTGAACAAGTCAGCATTGTCATCTCCTCCTGTGCTAGCCTTGTATTATCCAAACAGAGACACCAAAGTGTCAGCTGATGCATCATCTTATGGCCTGGGAGGTGTTCTCCTCCAGAGGTGGGAGGAAATATGGAAACCTGTGGCTTATGCATCACACCAACAGAACAAAGATACAATCAAGCATGTTTCTGGAAAGTCACTTTGGACAGTGGACACATTGTTGCACTTACCTGTGAAATCTAGCTTGTCCTTGGCAGAGCAAGAGTTAATAGAGAGCACCAAGATTTGGACAGTGTAATTGAAAGTTTGCCTGTCAGCCCCATATACTTTCCTGAGGGAAAAGCTAAACAATGTCTGTTCACGTGTCATGATGCTGTGTAATGAGGGATGGCCAGCACATACAAGACAAGAGCCAGTGCTGAAAAGTTTCTGGACAGAGCGAGCTACACACTGAAAGATGGGTTATTGTTGAAGGACTCAAGGCTTGTAATTCCTGCAGTGATGAGGAATGACATGTTAGCCAAGTTTCATGAGGGACACTAAGGTGTGATGAAATGCAAAGAGCGTGCACGACAATCTGTGTGGCGACCAGGGTTCAGTCAGCAGATAAAAGATATGGTGCTAAACTGTAGGACGTGCACACAAGAGTGACACATCCACAAAGAGCCACTAATGCCACCTGTCGCAGGCCACCAAGGACAAGGACCGCGAGGGAGCAGTTCCTTTACTCTGTAGCAATATTAGAAATTAGTGAAAACTGTGGTGAACTATGTGAAATTGAGACTGGGGAAAAAAGGCACAAGGCAAAATTCACAGAAACACAGTCTTAACTGAAGCACTAAAGATAAATGACAAAATAAGTCCCTTGGGAGATGAAAGCGGAAGGAGCATAGACGGTAAATCCACAGGCAGGAAGAGCAGTCTCTGAGAAAGCCACTATAATACTCACCACTGACTCTGAGGAATGAGTGTGCTAAACAGTGTTCAGGTGATTGAGTGCAGGTGTCAGTGCTAGAACTTAGGTGATTGGGGGCGTGGTTGCGTGGCTGAGGTCGGTGCATCCGTGACACCACCAGAATGCCCTAAACAATCATGGCAAAAGCTGGGAGCAGATTTATTTGTCTTGAACAGTAAAACTTATCTACTAAAGCGGAAAGCTTAGTAAGTTCAATAGATTGTTGTACGAGTATTATTGTTTTCCAGAAAACACAACAAAAAACACACTGACACTCAAGCCAAGACTTCATCATGGGAAATGTTGCTGCTGTTGAGCTGCTGATCAATTTGATTTTAGCTCTTTCACAGCAGCATGTCAAATAAATGAATACAGGATACAATTGTTTTTATGACTTTTAAATTCACACTTTATTATAAAAATGTTAACCATGTATATAAAATATTTAAGGATTTTTTTCAGTACATAAGTTATTCAAGTTATCAGCTTGAAGCTTCCTGTTTTCAACCAAGTTCACTTTAAATATCATCAGCAGTGTTTGTTTTTTCATGATGCAAATATTAAACTCAGAGCATCATCTTATCACCAATACTGACATCCACAAGGGTTTTTTTTTTTCACTTTAATAACTACATGAGCTATTCAATCTGGCAAATGTGCCTTTTTTAAGCTAGCAAGCTCATTTGATTTAATTTTTATTGAAGTTAGTTTGCCAATTATCTGTTCATTTTTTAAGAGAATTAGCTTTTTCAAGCTTATGTAATACAGGCTAATACATACTAACTAGCTTTAGCAAACAGATTTTTAGGATGACACACTCTCCACATCAGGGCATCCCTGCTGAAGATTTTATTGGTATAATGATGGATTAAATGTGTGTCTGGTGATATGTAATGGTTTATTGGTATTACAACACCTTTTCCAACAACTGTGTTTTTATTTTGGACAACCAGGACACCGCCATGCTTTCTGCCCAAGTAGAACACCCAATGTGAGCTCATCCTCATGTCCCCATAATTTCCTACTACCGGTTTAACTCAGCCACGATACTCAGATTTGTCATGTATAAGCTCTTGAAGATTCCGGTTCAACAGTAAACCTCCTTCACGATTAACTTCACTCACAGTAAGTAAACATTAAATAAGCAGGACGTGAATAAAGCAATTATGTCGGCCGATTTTCTGAGGAAAGTGTGATCAGAGTTTTTTTAAATAATGGAACAAAAGGATTTTCCGAAGGACCTATAGATTAGTTAGTCATGAACCTAAGGTTCTTCAACCCTAGGTAAAGATTCCTCCCCAGAGACAATTTGGTTCTTGATGATGGAAATGTCGACTCAAGGCATCATGGCTAAAACACTGTTCGCTGATGCTCAAATTTCAAAACCTCCTGTTACACTGTGTGTGTGTGTGTGTGTTGCAGTTGGATGGATAGACAGTATATTGAAATTTCCTGAATGTCAATGGTGGATTAACCCCACCCCAAACCCATCTGGCCATAGATTTCAACACAGATCTTCTGAATTGTCTAGGTTACACAATTATCCTTGTCATTATTGACCATTTCTCAAAAGCCTACCAGTTGGTTCCAACCAATGCCATGGAGACTGCTAGTGCCCTGTGCCCTGTTCCACCATGTGTTTGTTTGATCTATAACATCTATGTTTGGGATCTCTAACAAGGAGTGCAATTTGCAGCTTATCACTTTACCTCAGGATCTCACCACCAAGCCAACGGCTAGGGAGAGAAGAACCTTGTCCAGGAGATCAGTAGGCACCTGCATTTATACTGTAGCCATTAGCAGCATTACTGGAATGAGCTTCTGCCATGGAGGGAATACGCTCAGAATTCCCTAACCCACTCTTCCACAGGGCAAACCCCCTTCCAATGTCTACTGGGTTTTCAACTCCTGTTATTTCCATGGTCAGGAGAGCCATCAAACATCCAAGTAGTAGATTGCTGGTTATGGAATAGCTAAAGAGTATGGGAGAATGCTCACATGTGGCTACAGAGGGCAATATGCCACCAGCGGTTACAGGCTGACCGATAACACCAACCTCACCCAGACTATCAACCTGGCCAACTAATATGGCTGATGACCAAAAAACTTCTATCAGAAATCCCTCAGCAAGAAGCTCAGTCCATGCTCCATTGGACCGTTCAAGAACCTATGGCAAAACAACCCCATAACTTACAGTCTGGAACTCCCCCTAATGTACTGTATCTCGCCTTCTTTTTCAAGTCTCCCTGCTCAAGCCAGCCCACAGGGCTTTCAATGTTGACTCAGTTCCCCCTTCACCACTGGACATTAAAGGTGCCCCAGCATATTTGTTTTGCTAATGTTCTTTGCAAAGTATTTACAGTTCTCTTTACATGAGACCGTTCATTGTTTTCCATGTAAGTTTACCTCTGTATGACCATTGTTCTGTTTTCTCAGTTTTTGTTGCATTTTGGACTGTGACTTCCGGATTGTTTGCCACATTGTTTGCTCATTACAATATGAAAACCATAAGCCATTTTCTATTGCATAATAAAAACCTAGAAATCCATTATGAAATAGAAAACATTAGAGATGTTTTTCAGCAGTAAGGACTAACAATGTTACAGTTATTCATGTAATGATGTTTCTGAAAAAGTGATCACTGTAAAATAATCTTATAAAACCTTCTGAACAGGAGCTCACACACACACATGAATTTAATCACAGAGTCAGGACACACACTATGGATCCCATCTGTCACACAAAAATGCATCATATAAAAATGTTATTTACATAAACACATGCAGGTTCCAGCATTACATTTCTTCTCATAGTGGAACCAAATAATTAACCTTCAGTGTAAGGTCCTGCCATATTCCTCAGGCTCTGCCTCCTGTTTTCATGCTCCCTGATTACATATTATCTCAAGTTCATTGATAAGATAATATATGAGACTCATATGACAAAACAAAGTAAAATTCATATACACTATACAAACATTATGCAGAAGCATGGTATAGGCGGACATCACAGAGTGAAGAGAAGCTGAAGATATATGATGCTTATGTAGGCCCGTAAGCTGTGTATAAAAAAAGAACCATTCTAGTGGCTGGTAATTACTAAAAGAAGTGAGGAAAACACCAAAATACCATATTTACTGTATAAAGATGAATGACAGTTGAGCACAGATGTGGTGAAACTAGGGTCTGATATGTGATAGTAGATGAAGTAAAAACTTTTAAATTAAAACATTTAAATTAAAGTTAAGTAAGTTAAGGTAAACTGACAGAAAATAACAGGCTACCGTAAATGAGAGAGCCATAACATAAGAAAAGCTAATAAGTTTAAACAACTAAGTAACAAGTAAAACTAAGTCACAAGTAAGTAAGAAAATAAAGATAGCATCCTCCCTTAAATAGAAAATAACAAAATTGTCAGATAACCACAATGATCCTCACAATATAAGTATACAAGGGGTATAATAATAATAAATAGATTTCTGGTTAATTAAATGATACTAACTTGCAATAATAAGGCAGAGCTCACTTCAACAGATATGATAAACAGCACTGTGTCTAACTTGAAGGTCAGTAATTGGAATCTACAGGGTCATCAGTTAAAACATAGACAAATGCTAAAGGAAGGTGGGGTTGTTTTTACAGGGTATATCAATACTCAGAAAAGTTTGCTAATGAATTAAAAAAAATCATGAGACATATAGGAGGGGTAAGGATGTCAGTATGAATAGAGGGGATTTTTGTATGGGGGGGGGTGCACTTGACCACGTGGGGCCTGACACTGTGTATTTGAGTGCCATTTTTGGTGTATTTTTAAGTACTGTCTTGATAAAAATAAAGCCAGTTGCTTCTTCTCATCCAAGCTTGAGGAAATTTCTTTATTTTATTTTTATAGATTAGTGAAGTTTTGTAAGTGTTTGGTAATTGGAGAAGACTTAAGAACCATCCTGTAGTATGTCCACTAAGAGGGAGACTCTGAGTTCTGACAGGACCAGTTAGGTCGGGATGAGCTAGAAACCTATGTGGAAGTCTTCACCCTTGGGTTGGGTCCCTATTGCACTTCGGTTCTTCCTTGAGCTCACTGGTCTGTGTGTCCTAGTCTGTCCCTATTGGCGGTGGAACTACTTTGCAATGTGAGACATGAGTCCACGTCTTTTTACCCTTGGCAAAGTAGAATTTAAATTAAAATCTTCCTTTCTGAAGAAGCCATAAACCAAATTTTTCTTGATAAAGCAGAGGATGAATCAAAATCTTCTCTGAGAAAACAAAGCAGAGGATAAACCAAAACCAAATTCTTCCCTTACAAAGCAGAGGATAAACAATTTGTCAACACACAATTGTTGTTAACCTTCCCTGCTGAAACCTGTTTGTTAAAAGCGCCTACAGCTGTGTTTAACACTTCCCTGGCAGAGGATAACTTAAATACTGGTCTGTAGGCATTATCTGTTGTGAATTCACAGAATCAGAAAGGGAAGTAGTGTACAGCATGAATGTTTTAATCTAGATCAGAACACACTGAGATGGTACTATTGTCATTGAGTCCAGTGAAAAGGAACATACATTGCAGTTTTAAAGGCCTTGAGTGGGAAGGCCTTGAAGGTGTGACAATACAGAAGCCTAGAGGTGATACTCTTAAACAAAAACCCCCAAGGGGAGGTAGACCTCACAGGTGTCACCATGCTGGTATGACAATGCAAAAGCCTAGAGGTAATAATCGTAAACAAATCACTGAATGGCAGAAAGATTACACTAACAGCTAGTTCACAGTTCCTGATCACCATCTGATTTAATCATCAATTGGTGGTGAGAGCTGGGATATGTAAATGATTATACAAAGAGAAATGTATGTTACAGTAGATTCTAGAGTGACCTCAAAATATGTTTTCCTAGAGTACCCTCTGATCAGGTTGGCACAGCAGATTCTGCTCTCGGCAGAGACTAGGTTTTGTGGGAAATTTTTTTGAAACATTTGCTTTCCATGCACCTAATCATTAAGTACATTTGATTTTAATCAGTAAGAGAAGGTTAATGCTAATTCTAATTCTAATTCTGATTCTAATAAACTTTGAATGCTCTCCTTTAGTCTTTAAGACAAATGTAATTCAGGTTTAATCATTAAAACTAACAAAGAGACATTACTAGGTAAATCGAGACAAAGTGTTTAATCATTAAACTTACTCAGGTATGCTTAATCAAATGATAATTTTAAGGTAATATAACTAAGTTACTTCAATCATTTTTTCAATGTTCAATGTTTCATTCAATGTTGCCTGTCTAATTATCGTGTCTAATCTACGGGTTATCTGATTATCTAATAATCCTTTCACTATTAAGCACCTTTCATAATCATTATTCAACAGTTAAACTTAGCACACACGTAGTCATAGAATTGATTGTAAAATCAGATGGCTTAACAGGTAGTGAAGATGTCACCAATGCGACCAGGGATGATTTGGCACATGACTGAGCTTCCAAATGAACCCATTGGTATCCTGAGCAATTAGTCCCATATATTATTTTATGTATATGAGCAGCCCAATAATATATCTGAAAATTAGGTAATGCAAGACCACCCTGAAATTTACACCTCTGAAATAATGATTTAGCGATCCTGGGAACTCCTCCATTCCATAAGAAGTTACTGACTGTTTGATCTATCAACTTAAAAAAACCTTTAGATAAGAACACAGGAGTACTTTGACACAAAAACAAAAATCTAGGTAAAATTAGCAGAGAAAAGGGAGGACACAGAACGAGTCACATTGATACCTAAATATTTAAAACCAGATCGGCTTAACTTGAAAGGAATATTATGTTGTTTGAGCTGCAATGCTAAGTTATTTATCAGGTAGCACACACTTTTAAGAATATTCACTTTATAGCCAGAAAACTTCCCAAACCTCTCTAACATTTAAATAATTACAGGGATATTATATACCGGATCTGATACATAGAGCAGCAGGTCATCTGCATAAAATGACACCCAAAACTCCTTGCCAGAGAGAAGTAGATCTCAATGCGATTGAAAATGGTTCCATTGCAAGAGAAAATAACAGAGGAGAAAGAGGGCATCCTTGGTGAGTACCTCGGGTTAAGTTGAAATAACTGGACTGAACATTATTAGTGTGAATACTGGCTCGGGGAGTTGCATATAAAAGCCGAATCCACGATACAATACCGTTACCAAAGCTGAATCTCCCAAGCACCTCAAAAAGGAATCTCCATTCCACCCAATCAAATACCTTTTCAGCATCGAGTGAGACTACCACCTTGGGAGTTTCAGCAGACTGTCCAGAGTATATTATATTAAGAAGTGTACGAATATTAAAAAACGTCTCCCCTTAATAAATCCTGTTTGCTCAAGAGATATTATTTTTGGGAAAATCCTTTCAATTAGACTGGCTAGAACTTTGGCAAGTATTTTTGCATCCACATTCTGTAGTGAGAAAGGTCTATAAGAACTACAAAGTGCTGTATCCTTGTCCTTCTTCAAAAGCAATATAACGGAGGCCTGTGTTAGAGACTCAGGAAGTGAGCCACGTTGTAACGACTCATTGTACACATCCAAGAGCAGCGGGGCCAGTTTATTTTTAAACTTCTTAAAAAACTCAACTGGGAAACCATCAGGACCAGGAGCTTTATTACTTTGTAGAGCCATAATTGCAGAAGCAATTTCACCCATGCATAAGGGAGCATCAAAGTCTTTAACGTCCATTTCATTTACATGGGGAATGTTAAGACTTTGCAAAAAATTACTCATGTCAGTAGAGTCCGATGGGAATTCTGACTGATAGAGGGACATATAGAATTCTTTAAACACATTATTAATGATTATTGAATCAGATACTATAGTGCCAGAGAAATCCTTAATCTGTGATATATATCGTGATGCAGCTGATGAGATAACAAACGACCTGCTTTATCACCGTGTTCGTAATACAGACTACGAGAGTGCATTAATAAGCATTCAGCTTCATAAGTAGTAAGAAGATCAAACTCAGTTTGCAGTTCAACTCGTCGCTTTTGTAAATGTGGAGATGAACTGTGAGCCATTAATTGATCAATCTTTAAAATACTAGAGGTGAGTTCTTTTATCTGTGTATTACACCTCTTACTCATGTATGCCGAATATGAAATTATTTGTCCCCATAAATACGCTTTTAAAGATTCCCATAAAAGAGAGAATGTTACAGATCCAGTTTGATTTATAGCAATGAAATTATCAATTGATGCTGAAATGAAGTCATTGAAGTCATCATCAGATAACAAAAGTACGCCAAGCCTCCACGACGATGAATATTGCGATTGTACTGTTAATTTAATCTCCAAACTAAGAGGTGCATGGTCAGATATGACTATGGCATGATATTTGATGGACTCAATCTTGGGAATATGGGGACTATTTCTACAAAAAAATAGTCGATACGGGAGTATGATTGGTGAACTTGTGAAAAAAATGAAAATTCTTTGATATGGGGATTATAAAATCACCAAGGATCTACACAACCATTTTTCACCATAAACTCTGAAATTGATTTAGACATGTCTGTTGCCAACAGATTCCGAGTAGCTGAACGATCAAGAATCGGATTAATAACACAATTTAAATCTCCACTAAATATTATGACTATCAAGAAAAGGAAGTTTCTCAAATAACTTATTAATGAAGTCTGAGTCATCAAAATTTGGGGCGTACACATTGACCAGCAGCACTGGGTTATTTAATAATTGACCTGCAATAACTTTGTTACTTTGTTTATATATATATATATATATATATACATACATACATACATACATACTTGCAACACGTAAGTCTGTGCTCCTTCTAAGAACTTACTGCAGGAATTGTGTACCTAGCAAAACTAAAAGAGGCACTACTGAACTTAAAAACATAACTGCTCACCCCTAACAGTATTTATGCATATAATCATACGCAGTAAAATATATATTTTAAACCACACTTCGGTTAGCTTTTGAATGTCTTAATATACTCTGTTGCCTCCTTTGGTGTCTTGAACTCCTTCTCCACTCCATTATACGTTACACGCAAACGAGCAGGATGGAGAAGACCAAACCTCACGCCGGGGATCGAACGCAGCTGACGGTGGACATTGTTAAATGCTGCCCGGGCCTGTGCACACTTTGCTGTTAGGTCTGGGAACACAGGGATAGACATACCACCAACTTTTACCTGTCGCTGTTCCCTAGCACGGCTCAGGATGTCCACACAGTCCGAGTAATAATGCAGTCTTGCCACAATCGCTCGAGGCCTCTCCCCTGCCCTGGGCTTAGGTTGAAGTGTGCAATGTGCCCGCTCCAGCAATGGCTCTTTTTCTAACTTAAATGCATCCTTAAGCAATTTAGCCACCCCGTCCGTGCTGGAGCAGTCAGCCCTGTCCTCAGGAATACCCAGAATTCGAACATTCTTGTGGTGAGACCTGGCCTCCAAATCCTCGCACTTGGCTTCCAGTTTAATAACTTGCGCAGATACAGAATCCAACCTGTCCTGTAGTGAAATTATATCACCGGTGCATGTAGAAAGCGACTGTTCCATTTCTTTTGTCTTGTTTTTGAGCTCCACCATATCCGTTTGAACAGTTACCATACTGTTAGAGAATTCCGCCTTCAGAGCCTGAATTTCAGTCTTTATAGAGGACAATTCGCCCCCTAGCACTGATTGTAACTCGGCTCTAAGTATTTCTGTGACATCTTGCCGTAGCGCAGAAAGAAGCTCAGCCTTAAAATCCTCAATTTGAACGGAGGGTCAGCACTAGCTAATGAGCTAACGGCCTGTGGTGAAGCAGCTGCGGCAGGAGAGGCAGGGCTTTGCGAAGGAGCAGACACGCTACTACTTTTAACTGTTTTGGGAGGCATGTTACACAGATATCTAATAACCAAAAACCCCACTTTAAAGTTGTCGATCAAACTGCAAGCATACACAGCTGGGTGGTAAAGAAAATGTGCCCAAAAAAGTTAGATTAGATTTTGCGGGAGCTGTCGGAACCCGGAGCCTCCCTCTAGGTGGACACCACAGGGTGGTCCTAGAGCCTTCTCCAATTACCAATATAATCCAATAGTTGTGTAATTCCAATTAGAAATTTGCAGGAAAACAAAGAAATAAAGTACTCCTCCAGGCTTGGATGAGAAAAAGCAACCGGCTTTATTTAGAAAAATATCACCGAAACTGGCACTCAAATACACGGATTCATGAATCGATGCAGTCAAGTACACCCCCCTTCACAAATCCCCCAGTGTATATACCCTTTAGCCCAGCTGCCTAACCTTGCTGGATTCTATGTTTCTATGGATTGTTTTGACGTTCACCCATTATTCCCCCTGAAAAACAGCCCCACCTTTCTGTGGCCTTCATACACTCTATGGGTCACAAGACACATATTATTGTTCTATCTAACTTCTATTAAACCTTATTTAGCCTAAAAAACACATTTATGTCATTATACCCCTTACACCTTTAATTCAACATTCACCCACATGTTCCATGTATCCGTTGTGGTTGTTCTTGTGTAGTTGAAGGTAACTGGCTGACATTTATTAGAAATCTAAGGACCTTACCACTATTTTTATTATCACATTTACATTTACCCCATTCTATGTATTCCCACTATTTAGGCCGCGAGCACTATCCTTACTCTACATCAGGTTACCCAAGTAATACTGCTAATAAAGTAGAAATAAAGGGCAAAATAGCTCTGCGTACAGTTTAGGTTGGTTTACGTTGAGTTTGTTTATTATTTATTTATTTAGGCTAGGAGTAGTCAGTTTACTTTAATTTAATTTAATATAAATTCCTAAATCCTCTCTACTAAGGTCTGTGCTTTTCCATTACACTTACTCGGTGTGTTGTTTCCCTATGTTTACATTAACATCCGCCACTGCAATAATATTTTGCTGGTGCTTCAATAACATCTTCTCCAAACCCTCTCCCGTCTCGGTGCCTATTGTTTAGATCTTACTTATGCCACATGGAGTTTTACCAACTTTCCACTTGCTAAGGTAAGCTACTTTTTTTGTTTTCATGCGATAATAAGACGTGATATAACACCTGTACATTATATACGGGTAGGTTTAACTTTAATTTTCCTAAAATAAACACTCTAGTCAGAATAAGTCAAATAAGACCGTTATGGTGTTCTCGTCCTTAAGCCCAAGGATTCTGAACTTTGTCAACATGTTTTTTCGGTCTCAGTGGAGCCAACACTGTGATATGGTATGATGTGCTAACCTATGCCCTTGTGATGTTTACTCCAAAGCCAGAAAGTTCGAGAATAATAACCCACTAATGATGATTCAGCCAGTTTTGCTCATCTCTATTTTTATGATTTTATATATATTTTTTGTCCTATAACTTCTACGTTTAAGTTTATGCTAATTTTATCTATTTATCCTAAGCTTACCCACTGACTAATGATTATGGCAGGTGCTTAACAGTGAAAGAATTAGATAACCAAGTAATCAAATAACTATGATTATTATCAAATAATCAATAAATTAGAGATGCTAATTAGGTAGGCAACATATCAATGATTAACAATGAACGTAAGTACTGATTACCAGAATCATCATATATTTAAACATAACTGAATGAATCTAATGATTAACCAATTTATCCTTAATCATTATCTATGATTAAACAATTTATCTAATCTCTTTATTCATGTCTTAATGATTAAACCTGACTTGGATCTGTCTTAAGGATTAAAAGAAAGTATCCAAAATTATTAAAATTAGAATTAAAATTAACATTAACTGTCCCTTACTGATTAAAATCAAATGTACTTAAATGATTAGGTATAAGACAATTTCCCACAGAGCCTCCAAGTACATGTCCTACTCCATAGTTAGTCACGCCGGAAGTCCTCGAGCTTTGCTTATGTTGCCAGCCTCTTTCCATGCTAATGATTTAAAAGAATGAATTCACGTAACTGTTACCTGCTGATGGACTCGTTACTCCATTACACATTTGTTTCCTGATGATGGTTTTCTTACCTGACAATATACTCACGATGACAGGCTCATTACTGGATCACAGGCTTTTTTGTGATTATTGGCTCTGTATGTGATGACATCTAATGATTACATGTTTTAAAACCAGAATTTTATCATCTGTTACAGTAGTTTAATAGTGGTGTTATTAGTAGTATTCTGCTACACATGACTGAATAGCTTGCTATCCACATTCTAACACAATTCATGATTTCCTGTTTTCAGCTGAACTCTATGATGTCCAGGAAGCAATGTGTCAATACATAACTCATCCATTGGGAGTCCCTCCTGTGACTGATCAGTCCTCTAAATGAGACACGAGACTCTGATGTCTCCCTCTAACACGTTTACTGGAAGAAACCCAGCAGTATTTTAGAATTAAACATCACGTTGAAAAGAAACTTCAAACTGGCAGACGATTCAATACGATTAGCTACTGTGTCACGAGGCCTGAACACCAGAGGGAGCCATCGCCCGAATATTAACTGTTTCTGCTCACTTCCGGTTCAGTGTCATATAAAAGCAGCACGCTATCTCTGTCTCATTGCGAAGCATTGTTTCCTTAGTGTTACCTGCCAAGCCTTGATTTATCTATTGTCTAGTTTCCTCGTGTATGACCCTGCTTGTTTTCTTCTGACTTCGTTTTCTGGACTAGCGTTTTGGTTTTGACTGTTTCTTCATCGCTTTCTGGTTTTGACCCTGTTTTTTCTGTGACCTCGACCAAGATCTTAGCCTTTGGCCCTTTACGTCATCCGCGAATGGATTCTAATACTCCTACGTCTGACGGGACGTTACAGAATGCTTCGCCAGAGATGAGTCCAGCGGATATGCAAGCGGCGCTATGGCGACAGCGAGTCCTTATTCAAGCTTATCAGGTGGAGGTCAACGCACTGAAGGCAGCTAACCAACAGCTCCAGCAGCAGCCACTGGATCAGGCAGCAGCCGCGGCACCAGCGTATGACGCTCGCCGCGAACTTCCTCGTTTTGCTCTACCGGAGAAGTTTGATGGATCCGCCGATCGTTGCCGGGGTTTTCTTCGTCAGTGCGATAACTATTTCGCTCACCAACCTGAGGCATACAGCGACGAAAGAACCAGGTGCGCGTTTATATTATCCCTGCTAACCGGTAGAGCGCTAGATTGGGCAGCAGCAGTTTGGGACTCCGACCCCCAAGTTAAATCATCTGCGAATTATTTCGCTAATTTAATTAAGGAAGTGTTTGAATACCCGGCGGGTGGCAAGGATGTTTCCGTTCAGCTGCTGGAATTACGCCGGGGGGGGACACAGCCACAGATTACGCTATAAAATTCCGCACGTTGGCAGCTCAGTCGGGATGGAATGCTACTGCTCTCATGGCGGTTTTCCGCGAGGGGCTCAACCCGGATTTACAAGCAGAAATGGCATGCCGTGACACGAACGTCACGTTGTCTCAATACATTTCCACTGCCATCCATCTGGATAACCTGCGTCGCCAACACCGACCTACAGCCACCACCTCACGCCCCCTGCCGCGTTATAAAATGGAAGTGCGACCATACACAGAGGATCATTCTGAACCCATGCAACTGGGAAGGGCACGAGTCACAGCGGAGGAGCGTGAACGGCGTACTAAACTCAACCTCTGCTTCTACCGTGGAAAACCCGGTCATAGAGTGCTCTGATGTCCTGAAAAATCATCTACGCCACAGGTAGAAAACATAGTACGCTTATCCAAAGTTTCTCTTCCGGCATATCTTCTCCTTGCTCATTCTCAGATTTTTGTCACAGCATTAATTGACTCAGGCTCGGCGGTCAACCTCATGGACGAGATGCTGGTGCGCGATCTTCACATCCCCACAGTCCCATGCATACCCCCGCTCAGTGTGACCGCCATCGACGATCTGCCCATCGGATGGGGTCTCATTTCTCAGCAAACCCAACCTATTGACCTCCAACTCGGATTATTCCATCATGAACGTTTATCTTTCTTTGTCATCTCTTCCCCGTCCAACCCCATAGTGCTGGGCCTTCCATGGCTACAGCTTCACGACCCAGAGATTTCCTGGAAGGACGGTGACCTCCGAAGATGGGCCCCTTTCTGCATAAAGAACTGTTTTTTGAATCACACTCCTCGTCCATGCCTCGCTACTTCTATTGAAAGCCCAGCATCGTCCAGTCCCACTTTGCTCCTTCCTGAATACTACGATCTACGTGAAGTTTTTAGTAAGGAAAAGGCAACCAGGCTCCCACCACACAGACCATGGGACTGCACCATAGAACTCCTCCCCAATGCCGTACCACCTAAGAACTGAGTTTACCCTCTCTCCATCCCGGAAAAAAAGGCTATGGAGGACTACATCGAAGAGGCCCTTGCAGCAGGTTATATACGGCCCTCTACATCTCCGGCGGCGGCGGGCTTCTTCTTTGTGGAAAAGAAGGATGGAGGGCTCCGTCCATGCATTGACTATCGCGGTTTGAACGCTATCACCGTTCCTTACCCTTATCCTCTCCCCTTAGTTCCAGCCACCCTTGAACAGCTACAAGGGGCCAAAGTATTCACTAAACTCAATCTACGCAGTGCCTACAACCTGATCAGGATAAGAGAAGGAGACGAATGGAAGACTGCTTTCCACACCACTAATGGACACTACGAGTACCTAGTCATGCCTTACGGACTCACTAACGCCCCGGCGGTGTTTCAGTCCATGATAAATGAAATATTCAGGGACATGCTCCACAGCCATGTAATAGCCTACATTGACGAAATTTTGATCTACTCATTAGACTTGAAACAACATGTTTCCCACGTTCGAACAGTCCTCCACCAGCTGGCAACCCATAACCTCTTCGTGAAGTTGGAAAAGTGTGAGTTCCACCGTTCCTCCATCATGTTTCTTGGTTACGTGATCTCTCAAAAGGGGGTGGAGATGGACCAGTCCAAAGTGTCCGCGATCATGTCCTGGCCTGAGCCCACCAATGTTAAAGGCCTCCAGCGATTCCTGGGGTTTGCTAACCTTTATCGCCGTGTCATTCGGAACTATAGCATCATAGCCAGTCCTCTAACCTCGTTGTTAAAGGGTAAACCACAGAAACTAAAGTGGACTGATCAAGCCCGAACAGCCTTCGATAAGCTTAAGCACAGCTTCTCCTCCACCCCTATACTCCGACACCCACAACCTGACTTACCTTTTACAGTAGAGGTGGACGCCTCGAACAGCGGGGTGGGAGCAGTACTCTCTCAACGCCAGCCAGAGTCCGGCAAACTACATCCATGTGCCTTCTACTCTCGAAAACTAACACCGGTGGAATTGAATTACAATGTGGGCAACAAGGAACTTCTAGCTATGAAGGTTGCCCTGGAAGAATGGAGACATTAGTTGGAGGGGGCAGCTCACCCGTTCCTCATTCTCACGGATCACCGTAACCTTGCGTTCCTCAGAGAAGCAAAGAGCTTAATCCACGCCAAGCCAGGTGGGCATTATTTTTCTCACGGTTCAAGTTCACGGTCACCTATCGTCCCGGCACGAAGAACGGGAACGCAGATGCCCTCTCCAGAATTCATGAGGTCAGCGAGTCACCCTCACACCCTAATAATATCCTCCCACCATCTGTTTTAGTAGCCCCCATTCATTGGGATTTCATAGGAGAAATTGAAAGGGCTTACACATCCGAGGCTCCTCCCCCAAATTGTCCACCCTCCAAATGTTATGTTCCCACCACGTTCCATCTAAGACTGATCAGGTGGACGTATGAATGCCCCAGCTCCAGCCACCCAGGCATCCATCGTACGGCCCAATTGCTGCGTCAAACCTTTTGGTGGCCTTCTCTTCACCAGGATGTGGAAAAGTTTGTACGCTCATGCTCCATCTGCGCCCAGTCTCGAACCGAGCGCCATCTGCCTGAAGGTCTGTTGGAGCCGCTACCCGTCCCACGCCGTCCCTGGTCTCACATCTCTATAGACTTTCTCACTGACCTCCCCGACTCACAGGGCTTCACGACCATCATGGTCATCATTGACCGGTTTTCCAAGGCATGCAAATTGGTCCCCATGAAGGGATTACCTACATCTATGGAAACCGCCTTAGCCATTTTTCACAACGTATTCCAGAATTTTGGGCTCCCTGAAGACATAGTATCGGACCGGGGGCCGCAGTTTACCTCCAGGGTCTGGCAGGAGTTCTGTCAGCAGCTGAGAATCAAAGTCAGTCTGAGCTCAGGATACCACCCCCAATCTAACGGGCAAGCCGAACGTCTGAATCAAGAACTAGGAAGGTTCTTGAGGGCTTACTGCAGCAAGGAACAGCGCCGATGGAGTGAATTACTCCCATGGGCCGAATATGCTCAGAACTCCCTAACCCATTCCTCTACGGGGCTGACACCATTCCAATGTGTTTTTGGCTATCAACCACCTTTGTTCCCGTGGTCCGGGGAGCCCTCAGACGTCCCCGCGGTTGACGAATGGTCCAGGCGAAGCCAGGAGATCTGGGAACGAGCCCATGTTCGCCTTCAACGGGCTATACGTAGGCAAGTAATTCAAGCCAACCGCCGACGCCAACCCCATCCTACCTACCAAGTGGGTCAAAAGGTTTGGTTATCCACGCGCAACCTGAAACTCAAGCTGCCCTGTCGTAAGCTCAGCCCCAGGTTCATCGGTCCTTTCAAAATTATTCGCCAGGTTAATCCCATCTCGTTTCGCCTAGAGCTGCCTGCCTCTTACTGCCTCGCACCCACTTTTCATGTATCTCTGCTCAAGCCCTATCACGAGCCACAGACCGCGGGCCCCACTGCCCATGAGCCACCCCCTCCCCTGGACATTGACGGTTCCCTCGCCTATCGGGTTCACACCATCCTTAACTCACATCGTCAGGGCCGCCGCCTCCAATACTTGGTGGACTGGGAGGGATATGGCCCGGAGGAGTGCTTCTGGGTCAATGCAAATGACATTCTGGACCCCGCTCTCATAGACGAATTCCACCTGAACTTTCCCCACAGACCCGCTCCTCGCCCCTAGGGGACACCCTCGACGTCGAACACCTGGAGGTGTTCTTAGACGGGGGGGTTCTGTCACGAGGCCTGAACACCCGAGGGAGCCATCGCCCGAATATTAACTCTTTCTGCTCACTTCCGGTTCAGTGTCATATAAAAGCAGCATGCTATCTCTGTCTCATTGCGAAGCATTGTTTCCTTAGTGTTACCTGCCAAGCCTTGATTTATCTATTGTCTAGTTTCCTCGTGTATGACCCTGCTTGTTTTCTTCTGACTTCGTTTTCTGGACTAGCGTTTTGGTTTTGACTGTTTCTTCATCGCTTTCTGGTTTTGACCCTGTTTTTTCCGTGACCTCGACCAAGATCTTAGCCTTTGGCCCTTTACATCATCCGTGAATGGATTCTAATACTCCTACGTCTGACGGGACGTTACATACTGAAGATTTCACAGTATTTCAGAACACCAAAGCAGAATCCACACAAGCTCTAAAGACCTGATAAGGGTGACATGTGGCAGTGGTAGCTCAAGTGGTTAAGGCTCTGGGAAGATAGGGGTATGAAAGTATGGCAGGTCTTCACAGCAATGGAGGAGCAGGGAATAATGTGGAAGGTTTATGCAACAGTCCAGCCTCATTTATGCAGTTTATGTGAAGCATTATTGGGGACTATCAGTTTATTATGCTATTTAGATGATTTGCTGTTGTTTGTATTTACAGTGAGAAAAGATTTAGAGATACTGGACATAGTTTTCCAGAGACCTCACCAAAACAAACTGAGATTAAACTGAAAAAGTGAAATTTCTTGCAAACACCTGTAAAGTTTTTGGAGCAGATTATTGATGCTAATAGGATAGCTATGGATCCTAAAAAGATTCATGTTAACACATGTCCCAGTTACTAAAAAAATATTCAATTTTTTTTCCTTAATTTGTAGTTTTTCTTCCTTTTAATGTCTAAAAACTCTTAGAAAATATTAGAAAAAGGTCATCACAAATTTATGTGAGTCAAGCTGAGAAGCATGTAAAGTCAGTATTTGCCTCCCTCTGATGGTCAATAAGAGAACTGACTAAAAAATCCTCACCTGAGACCTCATGTACACTATATTGCCAAAAGTATTCGCTCACCCATCCAAATAATCAGAATCAGGTGTTCCAATCACTTCCATGGCCACAGGTGTATAAAATCAAGCACCTAGGCATGCAGACTGTTTTTACAAACATTTGTGAAAGAATGGGTCGCTCTCAGGAGCTCAGTGAATTCCAGCGTGGAACTGTGATAGGATGCCACCTGTGCAACAAATCCAGTCGTGAAATTTCCTCACTCCTAAATATTCCACAGTCAACTGTCAGCTGTATTATAAGAACGTGGAAGTGTTTGGGAACGACAGCAACTCAGCCACGAAGTGGTAGGCCACTGACGGAGCGGGGTCAGCGGATGCTGAGGTGCATAGTGGGAAGAGGTCGCCAACTTTCTGCAGAGTCGATCGCTACAGACCTCCAAACTTCATGTGGCCTTCAGATTAGCTCAAGAACAGTGCGCAGAGAGCTTCATGGAATGGGTTTCCATGGCCGAGCAGCTGCATCCAAGCCATACATCACCAAGTGCAATGCAAAGTGTCGGATGCAGTGGTGTAAAGCACGCCGCCACTGGACTCTAGAGCAGTGGAGACGCATTCTCTGGAGTGACGAATCGCGCTTCTCCATCTGGCAATCTGATGGATGAGTCTGGGTTTGGCGGTTGCCAGGAGAACGGTACTTGTCTGAGTGCATTATGCCAAGTGTAAAGTTTGGTGGAGGGGGGATTATGGTGTGGGGTTGTTTTTCAGGAGCTGGGCTTGGCCCCTTAGTTCCAGTGAAAGGAACTCTGAATGCTTCAGCATACCAAGACATTTTGGACAATTCCATGCTCCCAACTTTGTGGGAACAGTTTGGAGCTGGCCCCTTCCTCTTCCAACATGACTGTGCACCAGTGACCAAAGCAAGGTCCATAAAGACATGGATGACAGAGTCTGGTGTGGATGAACTTGATTGGCCTGCACAGAGTCCTGACCTCAACCCGATAGAACACCTTTGGGATGAATTAGAGCGGAGACTGAGAGCCAGGCCTTCTCGTCCAACATCAGTGTGTGACCTCACAAATGCGCTTCTGGAAGAATGGTCAAAAATTCCCATAAACACACTCCTAAACCTTGTGGACAGCCTTCCCAGAAGAGTTGAAGCTGTTATAGCTGCAAAGGGTGGACCGACGTCATATTGAACCCTATGGATTAGGAATGGGATGTCACTTAACTTCATATGCGAGTCAAGGCAGGTGAGCGAATACTTTTGGCAATATAGTGTATCAACGCCGCGTACCCACAAATACCTTGCATTTGCCAGCTTTCAAGCTCACGGTTGGATTTACTAACAGAGAAATGAAAGTGAAAATGTGCATTCCTCCACGCCAACTTCGTGTCTGGTGTATGTACATTTTTCATGTTTTTTGTCCGTTGGCACCTCTTATAGGCAATAAAGTGAAGTTGCAAACATTAGACTACGAATTATTCTACAAGTCTGTGAGAAACACCTGTGAGAAACATTGCTATTAATTTTTAATTGATAAAATAGGCTAATTGACATCATATGTTTCTATCAATTATTCAATTAAGTAAGAACATATAAAAGCATGTGCAAATTTAAAGAACCCTTAGTCTATGACAATGGCAGCGTTGGCCTTATTAGAGGACATTGCCAATGGCCAAATCCGAAGAGAACGAGTTTTTAGGGACCACAGTGATTTTCTGGACCACGATGATGACTGGCTTATCAGCCAATTCAGATTTCCAAGGGTTATCCTCTTGGAGCTCTGAGTTGGGTCCGAATTTGGAGAGACAGACCCATTACCTTACAGGTGCCGACAACACTTGGTTTCCTGGCAACTGGTTCTTTCCAAAGGGAACTGGCAGACCACTCAGGAATAAGCCAGTCGTCTTTGAGCCGCGCAATGCCAGCTGTATGGGACGGGATCATCCGCATGTCTACCAGGTATATAAGGTTGCCATACAATGCAGTTGACCAATCAAACATTAAAACAGCGATTTTCAGCGATAGCCGGTTTTCCTAATGTAATTGGAGTGATCGACTGCACACACATCTGAAGAAGAATATGCATACGTGAATCGGAAACATTTCCATTCAATAAATGTGCAAATAGTATGTGATGCACAAATGCGCCTAACAAATATTGTGGCAAGGTGGCCTGGGTCAACGCATGATTCATACAACCTTACAAACAGCATAGTTGGGATGAGGCTCCAAGCTGGCAGGGTGCGCGATGGGTGGCTTCTTGGTGAGTGATGCGTTGATGGTTCTATTTAAGTGTTGTGTTTATTTTTTTGTGTGTTTAATTATTCAACTGCCTATCAGGAGATTGCGGTTATCCATTAAAGACGTGGCTATTAACCCCCCTCACCAACCCACAAACTGACCAAGAGTGCAGATACAATGATGCCCATTCTCACACTCGGTCAGTTGTAGAGCGGGTGATTGGGCAGCTGAAATGCCGGTGGCGCTGCCTTGATAGGACTGGGGGGATGCTGCTATACTGCCCTAACAAGGTGTGCCGCGTCGTGCTGGCCTGTGGTGTGCTGCACAATGTCATGCACAGACGCAGCATACCATGGTGAGGCTGTGGCACCGCCAAATGACCCTGACCCAGAACCAGTGTATGTGCAGCCCAACTAACAAGCCATTATAATAAGGTAATATAATTGGTAAGCAGAGACAAAGTTCATTTTTTGACCAATCCCTTTAATGAGTGGCTTATGTCTGTGAGTGCATCAGTGATATTTTTCAGGTGACTATTAATTTCCCCGATGGCCGTAACGTGAACTATGCACCTCCAATTCATTTTCCGTAAAGTTTCATTTCTTGCATGCTATAGCCATTTTCTTGCTGTTTGATTTTGCCAAAGTGGACTCATTACATATTTAAATTAATTTATTTGAGGGAGGAGACAGGGTGGGGTTTGGTGCTCGTGCATGTGCACTTAATTTCAAGTTAATTGGGATGTACAAAGAGAATATGCGTGGGATTCTCCATACGCAGAGTTTGATACATCTGATTTTTTTTGTGCGTATGCACATTTACAGCTTTGTCTGTATTAATTCAGCGCAAGTCTTTGTACATGAGGCCCCTGGTGTCTTTTCTTCAGTGTAAAAGTTAAACTGAAACCCATCATCATTCCCTTATTTATTGTTTATGCATACGTACAGAAGTATTTCACCATCATGTCAGAACCACTCACTGGGAGCGGAAAGATAAGTGTTCAAACGGACGTTTGAGCTAATGCACTTTAAACCCAAATGTTGAAAGTAATTAAATAGATTAAGTAGTGTAAACTTAATTTTTTAAAAAGAAACTCAACTGACAACCATTTTATTCCTTTTGAGTAAATGAAACTGATAATTTTTTATTAACTTTTGATAAACTATTTTATAATGCCAAGTGTATCATATTTGATAAATGAGTTTCTGAGATCTTTGCTCCACCCACATTATCAATACATTCCCCAAAAAGCTGTTGTATACAATCTGAGACTTGTCTTCTGCCCCCTAGTGGATTTATCCATGCTCTGTGGTCAACAGCATGTTTTAGGCAGTCTTTTCCAATATTGCTGCCTTCATGGACTGACTTGCTAGTTTTTTGAAGGGACAACTTTGCTCATGATAAAGTTACGGTAAAAATAGCATTTATGTTGTTACTCATTTTTCAATATGAATATGTACTTTATTGAAGCAACTAATAATTACTTCATATTTTATACAGAATGTTGTAGTAACATTGTGTTGAAAATATGTGTATTAAATATGATACAGCAAGTATATAAGGTAATTTAGCTCAGTCATCACTGTATTGCATTTCATGATGCAATCTGCATTATTTCTGCCACAAAGCCAAATACAGAGTTTTTATTAATTGATTAAATTAATTACACATTAAAATGTCATCTTAAAAAATAATTGTTAATTGATTCCATATTAGTGGAACTAAGAACTAAATGCAACACCTCCACATAAAAGGTCAAACTCCAGCGTGCCTTCTGATGCGAGAAAGGAGGGCATTGATCATTTCCCAACATGGGAAACCCGACAGAGATGCAAACACTGCACTGGCAATCACTTCTCACATGTCTACTGTGGGAAATGTAAAGTCCATCTCTGCTTGAACAAGGACAGAATCTGTTTTTTTGCCATCCACAAAGCAAAATGAAAAGGTCATTAAAAGATGCTTGTGGGGGGGATGTGTAATGTCCGGGACCCCCGCCTCATGCAGGGCTCGAACCCAGACGCCCGTGGTGTGTGCACACGCCAGCACACGGTAGAATGAGACCCATATGCAGGATTCAGCGAAGCACTGCTTTTATTACATTTAAGACACGACATAGGGAAACAAACGTAACACAAGACATGGTGTGGTTAACAAAACAAAACGAAAACAAAACCTAGATCTTAACTTGGACATAGAACTTAACAAAACCCAAACAGAAACCACGGTACAGGTAACAATCATGGACCAGGACACAAACACAAGGATCCCTATTTATAGGGGTAGACATTAGGGCTAATGGGATACAGGTGACACAATCAGGATTAGAACAATGGGAAGGGCGTAACAAAAGACACACAAAGAAGCAGGCTCCCAAGGTTCACCTACCAGCGCCCTCTCTGGGCCTGGCAGGGAACTGTCCAGCTGTTCCTGACAGGATGTTTGAAACATTTCAAATACAATAATCAGTCTTTGTTTTTGTTCTAAAATAAACGTTGTTAATCCATAAATGCCCAATGTATCAAATATGATTAAAAAAAAATCATATTTGTAATTGTTTATCAAAATTTTTTTTTTTGGATTTTGTTTAAAGGCCCAGTAAACACTTCAATTTCCAAAAAATAAAATTTTCTGTCAATTTTTTTTATGTCAGGCTTTACAGGGTTAAGTAAGCACCACTTGAAAGCATAATTTCATTTATTTCTATTGTTTCAACATTAGAGTGTGCCTCTGACCTTGGTAGTGTTAGTGCATGTGGTCAAGGCTACATAGGCAAACTAAGTCCCCCGGGGGAGTGCTTAAAATTATTAATTTTTTTTTATGATTTTGTTAGAGTTCACGCAACAAATAAATAGTCTTTGATCCACACTCTGAAACAGAAGGTGGGGGTAATGCACCTAGTGTGCTAAAACTAAAAAATAAGAAGTGCTGCAAGTGTTTGTGGGATTTTGGGATTCAGCACTGCAGAAAACACCAAATGCCTGCAGTATACGGTGGATCTGTGCTCTTACATTTTGGTGGTAAACGGCATCATTTGTCTCAATGTAAGTGTTAAGTATTAATATTACATCACATTTCTTTTGTTTGTCAGGCATTTGTTGATATTTTGAGATTCGTCATGTACTGTTGATGTTAACCAGATAACTGCTAGCTAACATTAGATAGCCAACGCAGTTCAGGCCGGAGATTTATAGAAATGCTTGAATTATTTGCACAAATAATGTTAATTTGTAAAATGTAGACTTAAAGATGTGGTTGTGTAAACTATCTATCTATCTATCTATCTATCTATCTATCTATCTATCTATCTATCTATCTATCTATCTCTAACTTCATGTAAACCGGTCACAGTTGGGAGCTGAGTGAAGAGTTGGGAAAGAAAACACTTTTGGGCACATTTTGGGTATATAAATATTTATTTATGTCAATATGGTTGTTAATTCCATAGAAATATATATATATATATATATATATATATATATATATATATATTTCTATGGAATTATAGAAATATAATTACCCTAACCCTAACCCTAACCCTACAAACCATGGAAATTGAGGTTAGTGTACTCGCTTCCATCAATAAAAAACTAGATTTACTTGATACACTTCGTGAAATAAGAGAACTCCAGTCAAACCTTGAATTTGCTCACAACCACATTGAAAAGTTGGAACAGTCAAACAATTCCCTTCAAACTACTGCTAAAACACTGTATGGAAAAATGAACCTGGTCACAAAAGAAAACAAGACGATGAAAGAAACTATATTAGACTTACAAAAGAGAAGCATGTGCAACAACTTGATTTTTTCCGCCATACCAGAACACTCAACTGGCGACCCCGAAGCACTGCTAAAATAATTTATGAAAATACAACTCTGGACAGTCGACCAGATCACCTTCCACCATGTTCACCATCTCAGATCACGTTTCAACAAAATACCCTGACCAATCATTGCGAAACTGGAACACTACAAACAAAGAACTAATTAAGAGTAAAGGAAAAGAACTGAAAGGCACCAAATACGGACTGAACAACCAATTCCCACGCGCAATAAACAAACAACGAAAAGTCCTCTATCCCATCATGAAAGAACGCAGACAGAACAATAAACTCGTATCTCTGATCGTGAACAAATTATACACTGAAGGACAACTTTACAGTGAATCTGACATCACACCATGGCTGTTCTGATCTACATGACAACTACTGACTGCCACAGCATATAATAATAACCCCCCACCACCATCACCTTTTTGGTCCTCTGAATTAACATATACTACAGACTCGAACCCACATGCACCGTACAACCTCTGTCTGCATTAAAGTCTCCCTCGTTTTGTCAAATCATCTTTGTATATATGTGCATTTGTTTTTTATGTGCTATTTTTCTAGTCCCCGTACACCATGTTTTTCTTTTTACACTGTGTTATGTATTTCAACTACAGCACACTCTCGCATACAAATCACCCAATTTTTTTTTCTTTTTCCTTAGCGTTTGTCCCGCACACTTGCAGGGTGTGCTGTTTGTAGTGGATCAATCGACCCACGTGATTTGGCACAGGTTTTATGCTGGATGCCCTTCCTGTCGCAACCCTTTTTTATCCAGGCTTGGGACTGGCACTAAGAGTCAACTCTTCAGCAGCCGGGGCGGCGCCCTGCCCGGGAATCGAACCCAGGCTGCGGCAATGAGAGCATGGGATCCTGCCGCTGGACCACCAGGATCCACCCAATGTTTTTAAGCCCTTGTTTTTCTTATTCATCACATTTCTCCTGCTTCTCACCTTCTTTCCCACTATTCCCTCGGATCCAGTACATGTATTAAACACACACATAGGCAGGCATAACTTTCCATCGTTTAGATTAAGACATTGTACTTTTAACAACCAATAGATAGATAGATAGATAGATAGATAGATAGATAGATAGATAGATAGATAGATAGATAGATAGATAGATAGATAGATAGATAGATAGATAGATAGATAGATAGATAGATAGATAGATAGATAGATAGATAGATAGATAGATAGATAGATACTTTATTCATCCCAAAGGGAAATTCACAGTTTCCAGCAGTATCCACAAACACAGGTAATAGATAAAATAGGAAGGAATATAAAAAAATACTAAAAAACCCAAAATAGGGTACAAAAATGTAACAAAAAATATCAGATAACAAAATATTACAAAATATAGCAGAATATAATAATATAACAAAATATAGTATAAAATACTAAATACAGATATTTAGGAATAAATATGGAGAATGAGATGAGAAACAAGATAAGTAATGTGCAAAACAAGTGTTTAAGGTTACAGACCTAGCTGATGTGCAAAAACTGTTTATGTTCAAAAACTGCGTGTTTATGAGTCCTGTACAATCTCAGTTTATTGAGAGTTCTGTATAAACCGGAGTGTAGTGAGAGTTCTGTATAAACCGGAGTGTAGTGAGAGTTCTGTATAAACCGGAGTGTAGTGAGAGTTCTGTATAAACCGGAGTGTATTGAGAGTTCTGTATAAACCGGAGTGTAGTGAGAGTTCTGTATAAACCGGAGTGTAGTGAGAGTTCTGTATAAACCGGAGTGTAGTGAGAGTTCTGTATAAACCGGAGTGTAGTGAGAGTTCTGTATAAACCGGAGTGTAGTGAGAGTTCTGTATAAACCGGAGTGTAGTGAGAGTTCTGTATAAACCGGAGTGTAGTGAGAGTTCTGTATAAACCGGAGTGTAGTGAGAGTTCTGTATAAACCGGAGTGTATTGTGTGTAGTGTGTGGTTTATTGTACAGTCCAGGACAGAGAGAAGAGTAGTGTCAGCACTGACTCCTCCCACCCCGTGTTGAATTAAAAAGTTGCATGGCATGGGGGAGGAACGACCTCCTCAGTCTGTCAGTGGAGCAGGGCAGTGACAGCAACCGGTCACTGAAGCTGCTTCTCTGTCTGGAGATGATGTTGTACAGTGGATGCAGTGGATTGTCCATGATGGACAGGGGCCTGCTCAGCGCCCTCCTCTCTGCCACTGATGTCAGGCTGTCTAGATCTGAGCTTTTGAGGAGTGGGGTGTATAGCTCGACAGAGAAAGACAGAAAGAGAAAGACATTGAGTATGATTCTGATCATGTGATGTTTAAGGACATCCAAACATCCCAGTACACCAAACACTCTATGCCCATGAACCTTCCAGATCTGCTCCTTTACCTAAGAAAACTATATATTAAAAGCTTGACTAAACAAATGTGTCTTCAGCCTAGACTTAAACACTGAGACTGTGTCTGAATCCCCAACACTAATTGGAAGGCTGTTCCATAATTGTGGGGCATTGAAGGAAAAAGCTCTGCCCCCAACTGTAGCCTTTGCTACTTGAGGTACTAGCAAATAACCTGCACCATTTGATCGGAGTAGGCGTGGCGGATCATAAAAGACTAAAAGATTGCTCAAGTACTGCGGCGCGAGACCATTTAGTGCTTTATAGATCAGTAACAGGATTTTCTAATCAATACGAAATTTGACTGGGAGCCAATGTAGTGTGGCTAAAATAGGAGTGATGTGTTCATATCTTCTGGTTCTAGTTAGGACTCTAGCTGCTGCGTTCTGGACTAACTGGAGCTTGTTCCTGCTCCTACTGGAACATCCAGACAATAAGACATTACAATAATCCAACCTAGAGGTAACAAAAGCATGAACTAGTTTTTCTGCATCATGAAGCGACATCATATTTCTTATCTTAGCGATATTCCTAAGATGGAAGAAGGCTACCCGAGTGATATTATCTACATGAGCTTCGAATGAAAGACCAGAATCAATAATCACACCAAGATCTTTTACTGCTGGACAAGATGAAACCGAAAGACCATCCACCATTACTCTGTAATCAGAAAGCTAGCTGCATGTGGTCCTAGTACAAGCACCTCTGTCTGTCAGAGTTAAGCAGGAGGAAGTTAGTGGCCATCCAATGTCTAATGTCCTTTACACATTCTTCTATCTTAATAAGCTGGTGTCTCTCATCTGATTTAGCTGAAACATATAGCTGTGTGTCATTGGCATAACAGTGGATGCTAATACCATGTTTACGAATAATTGCACCAAGGGGTAGCATATATAGGGAGAACCTTCTGAAACACCGAACATAACCTTTGTATGCATAGAAAAGTCACCATCTAGATCTACAAACTGATAACGGTCAGTCAAATAAGACCTGAGCCAGGAGAGGGCTGTTCCTTTAATACCAACAACATGTTCTAGTGTATCAAGTAGAACAGTGTGGTCAATGGTGTCAAAAGCTGCACTAAGATCCAGTAACACCAGTAAGGAGACTCAACCCTGATCAGAAGCCAGTAACAGGTCATTTATCACTTTAACCAGTGCTGTCTCTGTGCTATGATGAGGTCTAAATCCTGACTGATACATTTCATAAATTTTATTTCTATGTAAGTATGAACATAACTGCTGTGCTACAGCCTTTTCTAGGATCTCTGCTAGCTTAAAAGGTTTAGGCACATAGCCAGTGCTAAGGGAAGAATTAATGATTTTTTAGAAGGGGTTCTGTAGCTACTGGTAGTATCTGTTTAAGGAAAGACATGGGTAAAGGATCTAGAATGCAGGTTGAAAGTTTTGAAGAGGAAATTAGTGAAATTAGATCAGGCTCTTGAAGTGGAGTGAAGCATTATAAGCTCTGAGAAATAGTTATATTATCTAAAAAATTATCAAATAATTTGGCTTTAAATTAATAGTCTGAATTTTTTGCCTGATATTGTCAATTTTTTTCAGAAGGGAACTGCTCTACTGCCTGCATGTGTACTCAATCCACTGTTCCCAGATGTGATTAGACAGGATGCATATTTTTTTTAATTTATTTCTATGCCACTTTTTATGTCCTGTAAGAATTGTATCTGTTTGTAGGTTCCTTGCATTATGTCTAGTTTCTCAAACTGAGTCTCTGTATCCTTAGAAGGATACAGTAACATGCTGTGTGATTAGACAGGATGCAAGTATGTATATCCTGTCATTTATTAGTCCAAATCCAGGTAGGTAGTGAACAAATGAACATATCAACCACAAGATACATACTCAAAACATTTTTCACTGTGTTCCAAGAGAAAGCCATGGCATATTTCTGCAAGCTAAACTTTATTTTTAATGGGATTAGAATGATTTAAAAAGTTATCACCAGTTCAAACTCTTTTCACCTCAGTTATGGTCCTGGTTTGGTCATGCAAGTCATGGTATACCCCCATACCTCACTTCTTGCACTGTCCCACAAACATTTACATTTTAAATTACAGAAGATGTCATCATTGATATTTACATATTTAGTAATCTTTAACTGATAACGATCAGTCAGATAAGACCTGAGTCAGTAATAATATTATAATCTGTATTAGTTTGTAGAATGTAGACACAAGCCTGATCATAGGCCAGTGTTTGTTAATTTACTAATTTAACCATTGTATCTCATTACTGTCAGAGAATATAAGTCATTATATAATTTAATATTATAAATATAACAAATATTATTTGTCAGATATACATTATAGCACAAGAGAAGAGACAAGAATCTTCTTCAGATCAGATGCAGAAGAAAGTTATATATAACTTCTTTCTTCTACATCTGATCTGAAAGATTTCATGAATGTGACACTTCAAAGATATTCTGGCAAATGTTTATTAGGAATGCTCCTATTTTAAAGTCCTTTTATTAAATAAATTCAGCCTATATCTAATTATTGACTGACAAGTGTGTGTGTAGCAGGGGCATGTTGTTACACCAGATTATAAATTTTAGTTATTTACTCTACTTTATTTTATTTTTAATTATTATTCTTGAGGGGGTATTTTATTTTGAAAGAAGGTTTTCCGTTCTTATCAAAGGTAAGAGTCACAGTATGCACGTTGGCTGACATCATACGCAGGTGAAGGGTTCACATCGCAGCGCAAGCGGAGTTCGTCCTCTTTTCTGTAATGTTACTAGAAAGGAGAGGTACGATTTCATGAGCTCCATTCAACTGATGCTAAAATGTTTTAAATGTGTTCATTTCACATTCAAAAGATCAAATTTGGAAAAAGGATTCCATCTGATGTTACATTTGACCATTAGTTCAATTTATTAATCAATTGGTTAAATGAAGTTTAAGTGCTGTTAGTGGGTGAATTGTATATTGTGCTAAACGGCAGCCTGGTGTGTGTCACGAGTAAGAGATGTGTTAGCGGCTAAGCGGCTAGCATTTTGATATGTGTACACATAAACATATATAATTATACATATATAATTGTGTATATTTTATATAAAATACTAAAGACATATATTTTAGATTATTAATATGATAGACATTGCATCATTGTGTGTTTTGTGGTTGACTAGCTGGTGTACTTAAACATGTATTTTGTGGTTAACAGGCAAAAGAGAAAGTGTTGCAGATAACAGTGCTTGTCTGTTTGTATGTTTTACTGCACAGGTATGTTAATTGGCATCCAAGAAACACTGTAATGCTGTTTTGAATTATTTTATATCAGAATGACATGTTAATGGGTCATCATAATGAATTATTATAACTGTTATTATTTATACTTTGTATTATTATATATAATGTATATGTGTGATAAGTGTGTGTGCAGGCTCTTTTCTGCAATGTTACTAGAGAGGAGAGGTAAAAGAGAAAGTGTTGCAGATTACAGTGCTTGTCTGTTTGTATGTTTTACTGCACAGAGAGGAGAAAGAGAGAAGGCACTGCAATAAAATCACCTTTGGCACAACCAGATTTGTGTGGAGAACCTTTTTTATAAACATCGAAACAACACAATGTAGAAGAGCAACCACTACAAAACTGGTGCCGTGACCCATCGAATAGTTGATTGCTGTTGACGGCCGGGATTGCTGACCTGGAGTTTTGCTGGTGCTGAGGGGAAGGCGAGATGAGACAGGACTTCGGTCTTCTGTTGCTGTTTCTGCAGTGAGCAGATTGTGAGACTGATGAGTTGTGACTTAGACGGATCAGACAAGCACTGTGCTGGATCATTGAGGAATCAAATAACTGGATAAATTGGTTGAAAGTATTTCTCATCATCAATTGACTGATTTTTCAACTACAGAACTGTAATACTGTAGAGAACTGGATCTTATATGAGGTTTATGGGCATTTGACAGTTTTTGAGTTATAACACGGATTAATTGTCATTAATTTGATTTTTTGTGTGTGCAACAATTTTGTGTTTGAAAGTGTAATCTGACACCTGAGGGGAATGGCTGCTAAACAAAGCATTTTGGGGTGGGAAAACACATTTACAGTAGGGTGGGGCAGTCTGATGAATATGCCTGATGAAACAAAACTGTTTGGGGACCCTCAGTACTGTAGTACAGGCCGGGGTAGAACAGTTAGCATTTCTGCCTACGACAGTAGTGAAATGTATGGGAGTCCATTAACTAGAGCCAGTCGTTTTGAGCATGCTCCTCAGGAGTCAGAAATGTCGGGTCAAATGAGTAATCTCATAAAACAAATGGGTAGTGAGATTGGGCAGTCAATTAGAGAAAGTATGTTGAGACCTGAATTTCCAAATTATCCACCTGCTAAGAAGTCTCATGATGGTTGAGTGGTCATATGTCTGATCAAACAAATACTACTGTCATTGATGTTTCGAAAATGAACTTGATCCTAAAAGCTGAGGTGCAGCACCGCCACACTTTAGGGGTGATGGTTCGGATAAATGTTCAATCATGTAATGGGAGGACATGATGAGGGTATATTTAAACAAACTAGACCTGGCTGATTCTGAGATGATCGATGAGATAATAAACAGAATAATGGGGCGGGCCAGAGATGTGATGAAAGTAAGGCTGCGCAATGGTACAACGACTCGTACTGTTGATTCTGTCTTTTCTGTTTTGAAGCATCACTTTGGGGACCAGAGCAGTTCAGGTATCCCATTGGCTGACTTTTATTCTGTGAGACCATATCCTAGAGAGAGTGTGTGGGATTACTGGATAAGACTAAATAAGGCAGCAGATGTTGCTGAGCAAAGTTTAAGATGGGAAGGCAGAACTCTGGATAACAGGAGCAAAGAGTTAGCAGTTATGTTTATTCGCAACTGTCCTGACAGAGAACTTTTGTTTTCAAGAGTAAACCTGTACAGTCATGGACTGCATCAGAGGTACAAGAGCAACTTGATGAGTTGTTGAGAGAACGGAAGCTGACTAATCAAGCTGTCAAACAGTGCACCACAGTTGTCTCGGAGCCAGAAGTTAATGTAACTCCCTTGCCTTATAAGTCTGAACAGGGTGCAGCCGTGAACGATGAGAATGCATTGGACAAAGTGTTGACTTTGCTCAAAAAAGCATTAGTGTGCAACACTCAGTCTATGCAGGGGCCTTGGTCTAAACAAACGGGGCCTAGGATTCGGGAATGCAGAGTGTGTCAAAGCAGTGAGCACAGCATGACTGCTCATTGTCAAATGTACAACTTGTGTTTCAAGTGTTTTGCAGCTGGACATGTGAGCTACAACTGTGACAAAACTATGTCCAGGGTGAGCTCAAGTTGACGCGATGAAGTCATGCCACAGGGAAACTAGATAGCTCCCTTTGGGCAGAGGATGAGGTGGGGCTGTGTGGTAATTCTTCTGGTGAGACTGATATTGAATCTGTTTATTCCTTCTTCTGTTAGTGTTGGCAAAACAAAACTGTAATTTTTCAGAACAGTTTGCAAGTTGATCAGAGTAGCAGTCTGTTTTATGCGAGTGTGCTATTACAGGACAGAATTGAGCTTCAGGGGATGTTGGAAAGTGGCTCCATGGGGACTACTCTGAGGGCTGATGTGCTTCCTCATCTCAGAGATGCTGGGGTGCTGGACCGGGATGTCCTGAGCTCTTCGGATACTGTTTTGGTAGGTTGCGGTGGAAAAAAACTAGTCCTGATGGTGTAATCAATCTTAAGCTTAAAGTTTATGCTATTAGTTTTAGTGTCCCTGTTTTGATTGTGAGTGGTCAAAAGGATCCAATCATACTTGGTACTAATATTTTGAAACCTCAAATATGTCAGATGAAGTGGACAGACCAATTTTGGAAGGTCATGAATAGGCCTGACTCATTTATACAGTCTGAAAATAGCCAATTTTTACGCATGCTTTCATGTATAGAGAGATGGCGGGGTGCTGCAATTCCTGACAGGGTGGGTATGCTGAGATTGAGGTCATCTGTGACTGCGGCCTATGAGTGAACACCTTGTCTGGGGTCGTTTGCCTCCAGGATCAGTGTTGTCAGTAGGGAGCACAGTAGTCATCAAACCAAGCACTTCACGTTGCATGCATTGGAGTGTCTTGATTGGGAGGGTTGTATCACCCCACAAAGTAGAGGCATGACGGGGGCCTCTACATCTGCAGCAAGTTTGATAAGCGACAACAGGTTGCATGACCTGGGGCTGAGCAACCTGAATGTCAGGGATTGTGAAGTATCTCCCTTTTGGAAGAACAAGCTCATTGACCTGGTTGACAAATATGAGTGTGTATTTTCTAGGCACAGTTTGGACTGTGGAGAAGCGAAGGGTTTTTGTCATCGTATCAGAGTTACAGATGACAGGCCTTTTCGCCTTCCTTATTGCTGGTTATCTCCCACACATTACTTGAAGTTGAAAGAGACTTTAGATGAAATGGAGGAGAAGAAAATTATAAGAAAGTCAAGCAGTGAGTTAGCATCGCCATTGGTCTTAGTGTGGAAAAAAAACGGTGATTTAAGGATATGCACTGATTTTCGATGGTTGATTGCACACACGTGAAGGATGCTCACCCACTTCCTCACCAAGCTGATGTGCTGGCAGCTTTGGGGGGGAATGCATACTTTAGTACCATGGACCTGACTTCCGGGTATTACAACATTCTGTTACACAAAGATGATAGGAAATTCACTGCATTTTGTTCGCCCTTGGGGCTCCATGAATATAATCGGTTACCTCAAGGATTGTGCAACAGTCCAGCAGCATTTATGAGGATGACATTGACTGTGTTTGGTGACCAGAATTTTTTGAGCCTTTTGTGTTATTTAGATGATTTGTTAGTGTTTGGGAAGACTGAGGAGGAGAGTTTGGAAAGGCTTGAGATGGTGTTTTGGTGCCTGAAAGACCACAATTTGAAACTGTCTCCTTCAAAATGTAGATTTCTGAGGAGGTCAGTAAAATTTTTGGGTCATATCGTGTCTGAAGAAGGGGTTGCCAGTGACCCAACGAAAATTGAAGCCATCGTGAATGTATCTGTGGAAGAGTTAATGGAGACTGAGGGTGTTACACTGTTACGTCAGCTGGTAAAATCAGGTCCTTTTTGGGCATGGTGGTGTACTACCAGCACTTCATAGAGAATTGTTCTTCGATGGCTAAACCCTTGTTTCAGCTTTTGACAGGACAAAAAAGACCTAGGATACGTAGAGGAGTGAAGCGGCTGAAAGGATGTCATACTCTTTCTCCATCAGATTGGACTGATGACTGTAGGGCAGTCCTGGTGGATTTGAAGACTGCCTTGGTTAGTCAGGTTTTTCTTGCTCACCCGGATTTTTCAAAGCCGTTTCTGTTGTCTGTGGATGCCTCTACTAGTGGGCTTGGTGCCGTTTTGTCGCAGGTCCAGGAGGGGAGTTGTGGGAAATTTTTTTGAAACATTTGCTTTCCATGCACCTAATCATTAAGTACATTTGATTCCTAATCAGTAAGAGTAGGTTAAAATTTACCTTAATCAACTTATAAACTTGATTTCTTTCCTTTAGTCTTGAAGACAAATCTAATTCAGTTTTAATCATTAAAACTAACAAAGAGACATTACTAGGTAAATCGAGACAAAGTGTTTAATCATTAAACTTACTCAGGTATGCTTAATCAAATGATGATTTTAAGGTAATATAACTAAGTTACTTCAATCATTTTTATCGTATCCAATCTACGGGTTATCTGATTATCTAATAATCCTTTCAGTATTAAGCACCTTTCATAATCATTAGTCAACAGATAAACTTATAGCAAACAGATGCAAAAAAGAGAAATGAGCAACACCGGCTGAGTCATCGTTAGTTAGAATTATTTGAACTTCCTGGCGCCTATGGTCTGGCTTTGACGTAAACAACATAAGGGCACAAGCTAGCATAATATAGCATATTATGGAGCTGGCTCCACTGAGACCGAAAAAACATGTTGATGAAGATCCAGAATCCTTGGGCTTAGGGATGAGAACACCATAACAGGTTTATCTGACACGTTCAAGAGAGAGCGTAAGGTCAATCTAAAAATACTTAAAGTTCATATAAATTGCATATAATGTTCAGAAATTATATAGAACAAGTAGCAGCTTACCCAGGTAAGTGGAAGAATAGTAAAATTCCTGGTGGCAAAAGTATAGAATAAACTAACAAGTGCCGAGACGGAAGTGTGTTCGGAGAAGATGTTATTGAAATGCCAGGAGAAGCAAGCAAAATATTATTGTAGTGGCTGATGTTAATGTAAACATAGGGAGAAAATGCTGAATAGGTGTAATGGAAATATACAGACTTAAAAACATGAAGCAATGGAAGATTTAGAGAATTAAATTAAACTAGATTAAAATAAACTGGAATCTAGCCTAAATACATAAATAATAAAATAAAATAAAGTAAATGACTAAATAGTTTAAATGTAAACTATGTTAGTTAATCTAAATTAAAAAAAAAAAACTAGACTAACATCACAGAGCCATTTTACCCCTTTTACCTTTACTACTAGTAAAATAAGGGCAGCACCTTTTCCTTAAGTAATAATAATCCTTAAATAAAAATCCTCAGGATTCTAAGTAATTGCCATGCAGTCACCATGAACCACACAGGGACAACAATCAAACACATGGAACATGTGGGTGAATGTTGAATTAAAGGTGTAATGGGTATAATGAAACAAATGTGTTTTTGGGTTAAGTAAGTTTTGAATAGAAGTTTAGGTAGATCAACAACTAATACGTGGCAATATTAAATCTTGTGACCCATAGGCTGTATGAAGGCCACAGAAAGGTGGGGCTGTTTTTCAGGGGGATAAATTAGTGAATGTCAAAACAATCCATAGAAAAGTAGAGCTCAGCAAGTTTAGGCAGATGGGCTAGAAAGTATATATACTGGGGGATTTGTGAAGGGGGGTGTACTTGACTGCATCAATTCATGAATTTGTGTATTTGAGTGCCAGTTTCGGTGATATTTTTCTAAATAAAACTGGTTGCTTTTTCTCATCCAAGCCTGGAGGAGTTCTTTATTTCTTTGTTTCCTGCAATTTCTAATTTGAACTACCAGACTATTGGATACTATTGGTAATTGGAGAAGGCTCGAGGACCACCCTGAAGTGTCCACCCAGAGGGAGGCTCTGGGTTCCGACAGAGTGCTATGGCAAGGCCCATCGCGTTGCATCAAAATCTTTAAATCATGCACAGTCAAAGTACCCAGCACACAGACTTGAGTTTTTGGCATTTTGCATGTGAACAGTGGTGGGTAGCGAAGCTGTCGCAGTATGATTTTGACATTCAATATATTCCAGGACTGAAAAATGTAGTGGCAGACCCATTAAGCAGACAACCATGTGCAACTTTGAGTATTCTGCATAGATTGACTAGAACACCTTATGACATTTTGCTGAATGAGGCCAAGTCATGTGACCATGCAGATGGTGAAGGAGTAAATGGTTTCTCAGAGCATATAGATTGTGGTGAGAATGTGTACGCTGGGTCCACTTACTTTACTGGGGCAGTCTCTCGTTCAGATTTGTCAGCTGTTCTTAATTCTCACCAGGACTGGGAGCATGGTGCAGCCATGAGAAGTATGGCATATGTGCAGCATATAGAGAGTTTGGCGGACGTAGGGCAGAGTCAACTTGGTAGTCTTACCCATGATGAGTTGCTGGGGAAGCAAAATCCTGTGATGGACAGAGTGAAATTCTTTGTGGAGAGAGGAAGACGACCCTCCCACAGAGAAAAAGTCTTTGAGTCTAAAAGGACTTTGAAAATTTTGCAGCAATGGGGTAAACTTGTCTTGAGGTTGGGTATTCTATATAGGATCTCAAAGAATCCGGTGACTAGGAAAAAGACTTACTAGTTTGTTGTGCCAACATCTCTTCAAAGTACTGTCCTGCAGGGTGTGCATGATAACGCTGGTCATCAGGGTCAGCATCGCACCCTCTGGTTGGCCAGACAGTGGTTCTTCTGGGAGTCTATGGAGGGGGACATAAATGCGGTGCGTTTTGAGTAAAAGACCTGAGCCTGAGGCACGGGCTCCGCTTGTGTCAATTCAGACAACCACTCCGCTAGAAACGGTGTGCCTTGACTTTTGGTCAGTGGAGGATTCTAACAAGAAGTCGGTCGATGTGAAATGGTCAGTGAGCACTAACACTAACAAGTTTGCCTGCGCTTATGTGTGTCCAAATCAAACTGTAGAAGCAGTTGCGCGTGTCTTGTAGAACAAGTTTTTCTGCATTTACGGGTTCCCAGGTTGCATACATTCTGACAGGGGTACTAACTTTGAGAGCTCTTTAATGGTTGAACTGTTGAGATTGTCTGGTGTGAGAAAATCACGCACCACTCCATATCATCCCATGGGGAATGGACAAACAAAGATTTAACCGCACCTTGGATGATATGATCCATTCGCTTCCCCCGAGATCCAAAGTTACACCAGATTATAAATTTTAGTTGTTTATTCTACTTTAGATCCAAAGTTAAGTGGCCGCAATTGTTGAACACACTTACTTTTGCATACAATTGTACAAGACATGAGACCACTGGGTATCCACCGTTTTTCTTGATGTTTGGACGAACACCAAGATTACCAGTGGATGTCCTGTTTGAAAGCATCATCTTGTATTTTGAGACTGTTGATGTTCACAAGTATGTTCAGTCTCTTAAGAATGACTTGAGGGAAGCAATGTCAGTCGCTCAGGAACATTCCAAACAGAAACAGATTAAGCAAGCTGAGTATTATGACCGTAAAGGGAAAAGGTATTCTCTTGATTTGGGTGACAGAGTACTTCTTGCGAATAAGGGGGAACGGAGAAAAAGGAAGTTGGCAGATGGGAGAGGGTGGTATATGTTGTTGTAGCAAAAGTGACACTTTGAACACGTATAAGAAAGGAAACCCTGCGAATGGTCACATTAAGACTGTACATCGTAATTTGTTAATGCCTGTCAGTTTCCTGCCGGTGCCTGCTTGGAACGAAGGCAGTGATCGCAATGACAGTGTTGAAATTTCCTCTGTCTGTGCTTCTTGCTATGAAGATAATCAAACTAGGAGTGGAGATCGAACTTCTCGTTGGGTGGCCAATGTTAATGTTACCTCAGATGTGATGAAAGAAGGACCTGTTGCGTGTTTCAGTGTTGATCAGAGTGATGCACCTGTTGACACAGTTGTGGAATGTGACACTGATATGGACGGAGTATCAGTGCATAAGAGCAGTCCCGACAATTTACCCTGTCCAGTTCGGTCAGGATGTTCATTGGTGTCTGATGATTCCTCTATATCAGCAGTTTTGAGCAATGAGTGTGCTTCTGAAGTTGGTAAGCATGATAATCCAGCTGTTACAGACACTCCTACGACAGTGTCAAGTGAGCACGATCGGGAGAGTGTGAGAGGATCAACTGGTCAAGATGGTTTTAGGTCAAGATTTGGGAGAATCATCAAGCCAGTTAACAGGCTTATACAGTCAATGTCTACATAGAAAGTACACCAATCCATGGAAGTTAAGTGTTGATAAAATGGTTGGAACTTTTTGTGTTTTTTTTGTTTGTTTGTTTGTTTGTTGACTACATATTTTGATTGATGTGTGCAATGGGCCATTTATGGGTGCAATTGTTGATGTCATGTATTGAACTATGTAAAAGGCATGTTTTTCTATGGGTAATTTGGGGATTAGCTACCCCTGGATTTCCTTAATCTCGGAAGAGATAGTTGAGAACTGAACAGATCTAATGGATCTCAGTATAAGTGACATTTTTGATTTGCTAAGATTTTTATGTGTAATTCATAATCTGGTATAAAACAGTGGGGGTGGATGTAGCAGGGGAATGTTGTTACACTAGATTATAAATTTTAGTTATTTACTCTACTTTATTTTATTTGAGGGCGCTGGTGGCTCAGTGGTAGGTTTCTCGCTTACCATGCGGAAGGCCCAGGTTCGAGTCCCAGCCACTGGATGCAGTGCTGGTCCCAAGCCCGGATAAAATGGGAGGGTTGCATCAGGAAGGGCATCCGGTGCAAAACCTGTGCCAAGTTGTTGTGCGGACCAGTTGGTACGCTGTGGCGACCCCTCATGCATGTAGGGAGCAGCCGAAAGATCAACAAGAACTAACTACTACTAGAACTACTATTTTAGTTTTAATTATTATTCTTGAGGGGGTATTTTATTTTGAAAGAAGGTTTCCACTCTTATCAAAGGTAAGAGTCACAGTATGCACGTTGGCTGACGTCATATGCAGGTGAGGGGTTCACATCGCAGTGAAAGCGGAGTTCATCCTCTTTTCTGTAATGTTACTAGAAAGGAGAGGTACGATTTCATGAGCTCCATTCAACTGATGCTAAAATGTTTTAAATGTGTTCATTTCACATTCAAAAGATCAAATTTGGAAAAAGGATTCCATCTGATGTTACATTTGACCATTAGTTCAATTTATCAATTGGTTAAATGAAGTTTAAGTGCTGTTAGTGGGTGAATTGTATATGCTATATGTGTGCTAAATGGCAGCCTGGTGTGTGTCACGAGTAAGAGATGTGTTAGCGGCTAAGCGGCTAGCATTTTGATATGTGTACACAAACATATATAATTATACATATATAATTGTGTATATTTTATAAGAATACTAAAGACATATTTTAGATTATTAATATGATAGACATTGCATCAGTGTGTATTTTGTGGTTGACTAGCTGGTGTACTTAAACATGTATTTTGTGGTTAACAGGCAAAAGAGAAAGTGTTGCAGATAACAGTGCTTGTCTGTTTGTATGTTTTACTGCACAGGTATGTTAATTGGCATCCAAGAAACACTGTAATGCTGTTTTGAATTATTTTATATCAGAATGACATGTTAATGGGTCATCATAATGAATTATTATAACTGTTGTTATTTATACTTTGTATTATTATATATAATGTATATGTGTGATAAGTGTGTGTGTGCAGGCTCTTTTCTGCAATGTTACTAGAGAGGAGAGGTAAAAGAGAAAGTGTTGCAGATTACAGTGCTTGTCTGTTTGTATGTTTTACTGCACAGAGAGGAGAAGGAGAGAAGGCACTGCAATAAAATCACCTTTGGCACAACCAGATTTGTGTGGAGAACCTTTTTTATAAACATCGAAACAACACAATGCAGAACAACAACCACTACATGTACACAGAAGGTTCTTGTTCTAGGGAAGGTCTCAGGGTCTCCAGTGACCTTTCTAAATGAAACTCCTTGAGGAGAATTCCCAGGGAGGGTATAAGTGCTGGACCTTGTGTTTTACAGCCATGTCAGATATCAGACTATGGCTGACCATCAACACTATACTTTTTCCTTCAATATTGCTGAACATCAGTTGCAGGTCTGTATGGCCTACAGGCCCAACCATCACAGCCAATATTAGTTACATCTTGTAAAACTATTTCAAAGAAAAACGTGGTAGCAAAAACATCTAAAATGATGTGCAGTATAATATGTATAATACACAATGTAAAATACCATGTTTACCATAATGTCATTTTAGCTTCATGATGTAATATCATCTCTGTAACTAAAAAGAAAGAGACAAATCTAAGTTTTTATTTTTTTATTTTTCTTGAAATCAATCCTCTGATACTATTAAAGAAAAGTTTTAAACTATACAGTCAATTCAATTTATTTTGTATAGTGCTTTTAACAATGGACAGTGACAAAAAGCAGCTTTACAGGAACACAAAACTTCAGGATATAAATTATTCATTAAGTTTCCCTAATCAGCAAGTCAGAGGCAACAATGGCAATGGACAATGATTATAAATAATCTCCTTTCTATAACTGAACACTGTATTGTTAAGTGAAATTGTGTAATGAGCTTTTCAGCAACTTAGTAAATAGGAGCCTCAGCTTTTAATCAGTATTTCATTATAGTTTTAACATGAAGTGTTTACACATTACAGCACAATGGAATTCTAGTGCTTCGATTTAAGTTGTTTATCATAGTTGTCAACACAATCACATACAGTTAACAATCATTATGTTCCTGTTTGTAAATGTAAAATAAAAGGAAAGGAATGGCTTAAAATAAGCTTGTGCTCTTGTTTGTCATTTGAATATTTTCTTAATATTATTTTTAATTTCCTGTAGTTTTAATCCATATATTATAGGGTTAAACAAAGGAGGGATAAGTATACATTCAACTGACAGGATCATGGTAATAATGTGAGGAATTTGTTTTGATTCAAGTCTGTTATTTATAATTTCAAAACTTGTGTTGACCGAAAAATTGATGAAAATGAGCAGATGTGGTAAACAGGTCTGTAAGGCTTTTCTTCTAAAATCTTTAGAATTTTTTAAGCACACAGTGAGTATACAGACATACGAATAAATGATAAAGATCACTGGAGGAAACACAGCAATGATAAAAATAAAAAGTCCATATATATTATTAATAAATGTTTCTTTACAGCTTAATTTCACAACTGAATAATTATCACAGTATATTCTGTTCAATTTAAATTTACACAATTGAAGTTGGGATGCTAGAATAATACCAACACTATTTTCACAAGAAGGCAAAAACCATGATAAAAATATTAGTTTTCTGACAGTGGACATTTTCACAAGAGTTGCATATTGTAATGGCTTACAGATGGACACATATCTGTCATAGGCCATAGCTGATAACAGTGTGAACTCTGATGCACCATATGTGTACAGACAAAATGCCTGAAGTAAACATTCTTTATAATACACAGTTTGATTTTCAGATAGTAAATCAGTGAGCAGTTTAGGATAAAGAGCCGTCGCACCAAAGAGAGCATTACAAAGCAAAGCAGCAATAAAAATGTACATAGGCTCATGGAGGTGTTTGTTTCTGAATATGACAGAAATGATAACAGAGTTAAAGCAGACAATCATTATATAGGCAATAAGAGTAAACATAAAATAAACATATCTGTAATGCTCTAAATCCACATGCCCTTCCAGTGTTAAATATATATTGGTAAAATTAGTAGAATAATCCATTCATTTCTTAATAGCAATCCATTTGATTTTACGGAATCATTCAGAGAGTAGAGTGAAAGATAACCCACCCCTGTGGTGAGGAAGTCAACTTCATGGATATTTATACTCTCATCCAAACACTCATTTGAGTCATTAGAGATATGCTGAGCATAACTAGAAGGAAATTCCTGCCTATTTCCAGACCTTCACCTATTATAAATCTGGTTTATAATTAATGTCAATGGTAAACTAGAAAAAACACATTTTTAATTGTCATTAATGTCTTTCTCATGAAAATCTTCAGAGTAAACACATCTTGAATATTTTTTTAAACACCAATGTATGTCTTTTAGGACACAATTTTAAAAAGTAGTATAGGACTTTCATTTAATCTAAACTTTCATTTAGACGACTAATAGGTGACATTAATAACTGCTTGATTAATTGATAAATTTCATTTGTGTAAGCATTACACTGTTTAGAGAATAATAATATATTTTAGTCCACTTGTACTCAACTTTTAATAGTATTCTGTGTCCCCTGCTAAAGAGGAGAAGAGGAGAGATAAAATTTAAAGTGAATTTATTCATGCTGATTTCACACTTCTGCATTTTTAAAGTGCACCACTATCTCCACTGTTTTCACAGCATTGAACTCTAGTTTGTTCTGACTGCACAAGGTCACCAAATAGTCATTCACCCTTCTGTGAGCAGACACATCCACTTCAGGGTTGAGCCGATATTAAGGGTGGTGTCATCTGCAAACTTCAGTAGTTTAAAGGAATTGCAGTTAAGATAAAATTACATCTAACGCTGTTGTCTACGTGATCTCCTTTACTGGCTTTCCCGGATTTTGAGCCCATCAGTGGTTGCCTCGTCTCACAGCGACTACTGGAGTCTCTTCCACAATATGTTTGGCCTGTGATTCTGAATGTTCTTCAAGTTAATTCAATTCAAGTTATTTTGTATAGCGCCTTTTACAATGAACATTGTCTCAAAGCAGCTTTACAAAAGAAGAGAAACAGAGAAAGGGGAGGGGAAAAATGAAAATAAAAAATATAAAAAAATAACCAAATACCTAGAAATAAGAATAAATTATTAAATTAAATTATTAAACTATATGTAACTGGAGCTTGTTTAGGCTCCTACTGGAACATCCAGACAGTAAGGCATTACAATAATCCAACCTAGAGGCATGAACTAGTTTCTCTGCATCATGAAGTGACATCATGTTTGTTATCTTGGCAATATTTCTGAGATGAAAGGCGGCTACCCTAGTGATATTATCTACATGAGCTTCAGCGAAAGATCAGAGTCAATAATCACACCAAGATCTTTTACTTATGGACAAGATGAAACCGAAAAACCATCCACCGTTACTCTGTAATCAGAAAGCTTACTTCTAACTGCCTGTGGTCCTAGTACTAGCACCTCTGTCTTGTCCGAGTTAAGCAGGAGGAAGTTAGTGGCTGTCCAGTGTCTAATGTCCTTTACACATTCTTCTATCTTAATAAGCTGGTGTCTCTCATCTGATTTAGCTGAAACATATAGCTGTGTGTCATCTGCATAACAGTGGAAGCTAATACCATGTTTACGAATAATTACACCAAGGGGTTGCATATATAGGGAGAAAAGAAGTGGGCCTAAAACAGAACCTTGTGGAACACCGAACATAACCTTGGTATGCATGGAGAAGTCACCATCTAGATCTACAAACTGATAACGGTCAGTCAAATAAGACCTGAGCCAGGAGAGGGCTGTTCCTTTAACACCAACAACATGTTCTAGCCTATCAAGTAGAACAGTGTGGTCAATGGTGTCAAAAGCTGCACTAAGATCCAGTAGCACCAGTAAGGAGACACAACCCTGATCAGAAGCCAGTAACAGGTCACTGACCACTTTAACCAGTGCTGTCTCTGTGCTATGATGAGGCCTAAATCCTGACTGATACATTTCATAAATGTTATTTCTATGAAGGTCTGAACATAACTGCTGTGCTACAGCCTTTTCTAGGATCTTGGAGATAAAGGGCAGGTTTGATATTGGTCTATTGTTAGACAGCTGACCAGGGTCGAGGTCCGGTTTTTTAATCAAGGGTTTGATAACTGCTAGCTTAAAAGATTTAGGCACATAGCCAGTGCTTAGAGAAGAATTAATGATTTTTAGAAGGGGTTCAGTAGCTACTGGTAATATCTGTTTAAGGAAAGATGTGGGTAAAGGATCTAGGATGCAGGTTGAAAGTTTTGAAGAAGAAATTAGTGAAATTAGATCAGGCTCTTGAAGTGGAGTGAAGCACTCTAAGCTCTGATCAGAAATAGTTATATTATCTAAATATCTATCAAATAATTTGGTTTTAAATTAATAGTCTGAAGTGTCAATTTTTTCATTGAAAAAATTCATGAAGTCATTGCTGCTGCATATAGATGCTGTGCACTTTTCTACAGTGGTTTTACTCCTAGTTAGTTTTGCTACAGTGCTAAATAAAAATTTTGGAGAGATACGCTGATCTAGCAGTACTAAGAGAATTTTTGTATCTCAGAAGGCTTCCCTTCCACGCTAAATGAAATACTGCTAATTTAGTTTAACACCATTTATGTTCTAGTTTCCTAGCTGATTGTTTTAAAGCTCGTGTTTGGTCGTTGTACCAGGGTGCTAGTTTCTTCTCTTTAATTATTTTCCTTTTAAGTGGAGCTACAGTGTCTATGGTGTTCCAAAACATTGACTTCAGGTAATCAGTCGCCTGATCAAGTTCTGTGGGGTCAGATGGTGAACCAATCATGTGTGATAATTCTGGGAGACTATTGGTAAATCTCTCTGCAGTAGCAGATGTAAATGTACGCTTGATATGGTAACATGGCAAATTGCGCATCTTGTGTCTAAGACGCATTTTAAATGAAATTAGATAATGATCTGAGATAGCTTCCGACTGTGGAAGAGTGACTGTTTTCTATATTTAATCCGAATGTAAAAATGAGATCCAGAGTGTGACCTCCATTATGAGTGGGTCCTATTACATTTTGATTAACACCTAATGAATCTAAGATGGGCACACCTGCTGTTCTCAGAGGGTCTTCTGGCTTATCAAAATGAATGTTGAAGTCTCCTACTATTAATGCTTTGTCTAAAGAAACAACAAGGTTTGAATTAAAATCTCCAAATTCACTGAGGAATTCAGAGTATGGCCCTGGGGGTCTGTAAATAACAATTAGTGGAA